>NC_080832.1:103352381-103653922 GCF_030435755.1 Ochotona princeps | reverse complement strand
AAGATGCTGGACTCTATGTTTGGTATACGCTTGCAATGGGGAAATCTCAACTGAACTTGAGCTGTGGTTATGCAACAAGGTGGAGGAATCCACCATGGTGGGAGGGTTTGGGGAGGGGTGGGGAGAACCCAAGTATCTATGTAACTGTGTCACATAATACAATGTAATTACTGAAGTTAAATAATAAATAATTAAAAAAAAAAGAACTTAAAAAAAAAAACTGTGTCACATAATGCAATGTAATCAATAAAGAAAAATAAAAAAATCAAAAAAAAAAATGTAAAGAAAATACATACTGGATCTTATCAGCAAAACTGGATGTTTTAAATATATACCCAAGAGATTTTAGTCTTCTAACATGTTACCAGTAATTTTTGAAAACAAGTACAAAAATATTTAAATGGATGTTTAACCAACATAAGCATGGAGAAAAGAAAAGGAAAACCTCACAAATAGCATCTGTTATTTGTATATCACTATAGCCTCACATGTATTCACTGTACTAGTCCATACAGAGTAACACACTAGGTATAAACAGACACCTTCCAGGAGAATAAAGGCCTCTTTTATTTCAATTCTAAAGTAACAATAGTGAGGCTTCAAAAAAGTGTGTTAAATTTAGTGAGTATATTTTAAACTTCTTTTAGGTTAATGTTTATTTTCTAACAGCTAATGGAGGCAGTAGGTCCCTTTGGTAGGTCGGGAATATGAGCATATCTTTATGTGCTCCTTGAGAGAAGCATATACTATCCCATTAACTAAAGAAAGAAAACAAAAACCCTCTCATGTCCATATTAAAAAGAAATCAGATTTGGTATGCTTGCGACTCTTTAAAGAGAATATTATGTGGGAAAGCAAAATAAACATTTAACCTGGCAAATGAAAATGGATTTGGGGTTTCAACATACTTGGCAGACAGGTAGAATTAAATTCAAGTCAAGTATGCAGAGAAACTAATATAGTATTTAAATATTTGCTTAAGTAATATAAT
The DNA here is from genome assembly GCF_030435755.1 of Ochotona princeps. Lineage (NCBI taxonomy): Eukaryota > Metazoa > Chordata > Mammalia > Lagomorpha > Ochotonidae > Ochotona > Ochotona princeps. The sequence goes on along the minus strand of NC_080832.1, from coordinate 103,652,931 downwards.
ATTTAAAATAACAGATTTAAAGAAATGATTTTATTGAAATGTTTTACAGTTTTAGTGAGAATATTAGGAGAAGGAGCTTGACTGGAAGTATATTTTGCTTCCTTCTGGTCATTCCATGAACTTTAATGGGATTTTGCATTTATTCTTCTATTAGCCACTTTGCTTTAAGCCTAAGATAACTGAATAGTATCCACTGTAATTGCAAAAAGAAAATAAAATTTAGGTTATGAAGATTAGCTGTGAAATTTAACACTGATTCTCACGATCGAATTTCTATATAGTGGGCATGTTTACAATGTTGAGTGGATGAGTGGCTTGCTGATCTAATGTAGTATGCAGTTAAAGGCACTGTCCGCCTGTACCTGCTGCCTCTGTCACCGCAAGGCTCCCCAACAAGCCTTGATGTGAGAGAGCTCTAACAGCATCCTCGCTGACAGTGACAATGCCAGGCCAGGCCTGGACACATGATACACGCCAGGTGCTAATTTGGAAACTGCTGGTGCCATGTCGTCCCCAGAGTAAAAAACACAGCTAAATAAGCCCCAGTAGAAAGCGAAGTGGATATCAGATCTATGAAAAGAAACACATTATTTCACTGCTGTATGAGTTGCAATTCCTTGGGTCTAGCTGTAGTCCCATCTTCAAGTTGTTTGGAAGATTAACATCCTTGGAACATGAGAAATTTGTACATAGTTAACTACTTTTTTTTGATAATATATACTATATATATTAGCTTTGTTGTAGTCGTTGGCCACCACGTGAATCCATAGTTTGTACACTCTGCACACTACTCACTACTTATTACCTTAACAAATACAAGTTGGTTCCCACCTGAAAAATATTCCCAGCCACACTGCTTCAGCATCCTGAAAAAGCAGACTTCAATTTCACTTGTAACTTAATTTTATGTTATTAGCAGTATATCTAATTAACATGTCTGTTTTAGTTAACAATATAGCCTTTACCATCAAAAAAGATCAGAAACCGGAGTATTAATTACATAAAGGTCTAAACATCATGGCAAGAGTATGATATTGTGCTTGGAATGGCTAGATTGGCAGCAATTCAAAATTGTTGAATTATGAAAACCACTTGAGCAGGACCTTCAGAACATGCTCCACATCAGGGACCTGGGATGAGTGGGCGGCTGGGTTGGGCTTCTTCCTTTATCTCCCCCTTTACCCCAGTTACAGAAAGAAAAAATAGTAATGTGGAAACAATGGTCTTACCCACTTTCCTGTAGCCCTTGACCTTTTGGGCTCTAATCAACTATGTAAAGTGTGTCAAAATAAACCAAATTGAAAAAAAAAAAAAGGAGTATGACATTTCTGGGGCCTGGCGTGGTAGGCTGGCAGCTAAAGTCCTTGTCTTTAATGTGACGAGATCCCATATGTGTGTTGGTTCTAATCCTGGCGGCCCTGCTTCCCATCCAGCTCCCTGCTTGTAGCCTGGGAAAGTAGTTGAGGACTGTTCAAAGTCTTGGGACACTGCACCCACGTGGGAGACCCACAAGCAGCCCCAGGCTCCTGCTTTGAATCTGCTAAGCTCTGGCTGTTGTGGCCACTAGGGGAGTGAATCATCTGACAGAAGAGCTTCCTCTTTCTCTCTCCTCCTGCATATATATCTGACTTTGCAATAAAAATAAACAGATACTGAAAAAAAAGATAAATTTCTAAATAACTTCGAAAGAAATCAGGGAGTAATGCCAAGTTTTACTTAATATTCATCTCTAACACTACTAGTAGTTTTCTGTTTCCAGAAAAAACATGCTTGACGAGAAAGTGTTTAAAGATGACAAGTACTTCGGTCTCAGAGAAAATCTGTGATCATCTAAAAATCCACATTCAAAATTGAAACAAAGACTCCTCCACTTCATAAATATGCTGTATCCTAAAAAGTTTTTTTTTTTTTTAAGATTTTATTATTATTGGAAAGCCAGATACACAGAGAGGAGGAGAGACAGAGGAAAATCCTCCATCCGATGTCTCACTCCCCAAGCGAGCCACAATGGGCCGATGTGAAGCCGATCCGAAGCCGGGAACCAGGAACCTCCCCCGGGTCTCCCACACTGGTGCAGGATCCCAAAGCATTGGGCCGCCCTCCACCGCTTTCCCAGGCCACAAGCAGGGAGCCGGATGGGAAGTGGAGCTGCCGGGACCAGAACCGGCGCCCACATGGGATCCCGGGGCGTTCAAGGTGAGGACCTCAGCCGCTAGGCCACGCCGCCGGGCCCAAAAGGTTCTTTTTTTTAAAATGCAGATCATATCTGACCATAGGAATACTGTCCTAAAAGCTGATTAGGTTTCCAAGCACTCTAGAAAAATAACCTATATGCCTCTAAAAGGACATAACGGGCCTGCACAATGGCTCAACTGGTTAACCTTACTCCTACAACATCAGAAACCCATATGGGCACAGCTTGTGCCCTGACTACTCCACTTCTGATCTAGCTCTCTCTCTGCCAGTGGGGTGGGAAGATAGCAGAAGATGGTCCAAGTGTTTAAGACCCTGCATCTGTGTGGGAGACCAGGTTGAGGTTCTTGGCTTCTAGCTTCAGATTGGCTCAGCTCTGGCTGTCGTGGCCACCTCAGGAAGAAAGAAGCAGATGGAAGATATTTCCTCCCTGCAAATCTATCTTCATAATAAAAAAATTTTGTCTTTTTAAAAAAGATTTATTTATTTTTATTGAAGGATAGATTTACAGAGAGAAGCAGAGACAGAAAGAAAGATCTTTCAAGGATGTAGCCACTTTGTTATTGGGCCAGGCCCTCTAATAAAAATTTAAAAGGCCATAATTAAGAAAAATCTGTCTTCTTTCCACAAATTTTTTTATATTTCTTTTTATTTCTGGAATTTCAACTTTGTAACATCTAGAATTTTCTCTTTCCCACAATACCATACTACAGGACATCACTTAAAGTTTCTTACTTTTCAAATTTCTGCATTGCTCACTTACTCTTTGCTGACTGAGTTGTAAAGAAAGTCCCTCTTCCCTAATGAGTGACATGTAAGGAGTCTGATTTATGTTAACATGTAAATAATGATATGACCTTGGCCCTTCTTGTGCTTCTTAAAATTTTGGAAATTAGTGTAACTGCTTATCAAGTATGTAAACCAGATATGATAAGCCTGTTCTCTTTAAAATGTGATTGTGTTTGGAAATTAACTGATATGACTAGCAAAAATAAAGGAAATCAGGAAACTAATCTTATCAGGAGAGCCTTGCTCCATTTCCAAATACCATCACAATGTGAGTTAGGGAGTCAATGAATCAAATTATTGACTAGTCAATATCCCCTTTCTAAAAAATTATTTATTTTTTTCCTTTTTTCATATAGACTGGGGTTCCCCTGCAAACTCCTACCCCCAACAGATTTTCCCCATTTTACTAATATGGTATAGTCCTTCATAAGGAATGATAATTCCATAGTCTCTTATTTAAGTGTACTTCGACACTGCTGGTACAATGTCAGACAGTCCAGCATCCCATTGTTTATACATCTCCAACAGTTTCATTGGGAATCCATCCTTCATCCAGAAGCAGGGATGCATGCTGCATTTTACCCCACATCTGCATATGAGAAGGGGATCTGTAATCCTATATTTGCAGCAGCACAATCTACAACAGCAAAGACATGAAAACAATCCAGATGTGCATCCAAAGAGTGGTTAAAGAAACTGTGGTACATCTACGCCATGGAATATTATTCAGCTATTAAGAATGAAATTATACTATTTGCAACTAGGTGGTCCCAACTAAAGACCACTGTGCTCAGTGAAATCACAAAAGAACAAATACTATATGTTCTATTTTATATAAGGAAACCATCAGGAAAAGTACAACTTCAATAATTCAATCCATACTGTTTTTTTCTTTTTAGCTGCATCCCATATGTTTTGATGTTTTTTATTTCTGTTTTATTTATTCCAAATAGCCCCTTTTTCTGGCATCCTCAGGAGGGTTGAACACATCTATAAGATGGAAGCAGAAACCTGAGGGAAGTGAGAGGACCAGAAAATACTATGTATAAAAAGTCCAGAAGTGGCAACCTCAGCTGATATCGGGGAAATATAAAGATGGAGAATTCATCAAGGTATTTGGCAAGAATGGAGATTATTTGTGACTTTAAACTGTTTCGGAGAGTATTAGGGATGATTCAACTAAGTTAAAGAACTGCAGGTGAGAAAATACAAGGTTTTTGAGAAGTTCTACACTAAAAAAATGTAGCTGGCAGCTTCTTTTGATTTCAGACAGGGAAAGTTACCGTATTTTTCTATGAGGATAAAAATAAGCCAAAAAGAGGTATCTGCTGTAGAAGTATATTCTGGAAGTACTTTTCTCTGTTTTAACTGGGACAGTGCAAGGAATCAGTGCAGCAGGAAGGGGGAAAAAGTTTAAATAATGCAGGAGGATGGGGATATGTTTTCTAGGACTATCTGAAGTCTTGGTTATAGATGTGAAGTAAGTTTGGTCAGTTTAATTGTATATTTTCCCCAGCCATGTGCTGCTACTGGCAATAGGAAATACAAATATATGAAACAGATAATTGTTGGATTTAACCAAAAATTGTAGTTTTCTTAGGGCAGACATAAGTGTAATGTGATAAAATTTTACTGATGTGGGTATGTGATCAAAAAAAGGTTTGGAGATTAATGATAAAATATGATAGTATGAATAATGATCACACAACATATACATTAAAATGCTTCTTATATTGTTTACAGAACATTTACCAAAAGCCACCACATATTAGATCAACAAAAAATTTCTTTTTAAAAATTATTATTGTTATTATTTTTAAAGATTTATTTATTTTTATTGGAAAGGCAGAACAAATTTATAGAGAGAAAGAGACAGAGATCTTCCATCTGCTGATTTACTCCCATGTGGCTGCAACATCTAGAACTGAACTATCTAAAGCCAGGAGTCAGGAGCTTCTTCTGGGTCTCCCTGAACTTCTAAATCTTTGTGCCATCCTCTACTGCTTTCCCAGGCCATAAGCACAGATCTGAATGGGAAATGGAGCAGCCAGGACATCAACTGGCACCCATATGAGATCCTGGCACTTGCAAGGTGAGGATTAGACAATGAACCATTGCACTGGGCCCCAGCAATAAAAATTCAATAAAATCTTCAAACTAAAAACAGTATTATCTTGGGTCCTGTACAATAGCCTGGTGGCTAAAGTCATGTGGGTGCCACTCCCATATGGGTGCCACTTCATGTCCTGGCTGCTCCACTTTCCATTTAGCTCCCTGCTTGTGGCCTGGGAAAGCAGTGCAGATTGGCCCAAAGCTTTGGGACCCTGAACCTTCATGGAAGACCTAAGGAGGCTCTGGATTTTGGCTTTGGATTGGCTCAGCTCTAACCAGCCATTGCAGCCACCTGGGGAGTGAATCAGCGGATGGAGGATCTTTTTCCCTGTGTCTCCTTCTCTCTGTATATCTGACTTTCCAACAAAAATAAATAAATCTTAAAAAAAAGTATATCTAACAATCTGATTACCATGTAATATAACAACTAAAATATACACAGAAAGAAGAAACAAACAAAACATGCAGCCACTTGGAAGATATATATGTACACATTTTAAATATTCTAAATAATTCGGCCCAGAGGCGTGGCCTAGCGGCTAAAGTCCTCTGCCTTAAGCGCCCCGGGATCCCATATGGGCACCAGTTCTAAACTCAGCAGCTCCACTTCCCATCCAGCTCCCTGCTTGTGGCCTGGGAAAGCAGTCGAGGACAGCCCAAAGCCTTGGAACCCTGCACCCGCGTGGAAGACCTGGAAGAGATTCCTGGTTCCCGGCATCGGATCGGCGCAGCACTGGCCATTGTGGCTCACTTGGGGAGTGAATCATCAGATGGAAGATCTTCCTCTCTGTATATCTGACTTTGTAATAAAATAAATAAATCTTTAAAAAATAAGCCAAAGGGTAATTAAAAACGTAATTACAGAATATTTGTAAGACCTGCTTAAGCAACAGGAATACTATATATTGTTAGAATCCTTAGGCTATGTGAAAACTATATTACCATTTTTTAAATCTTTCCTATTAAATGAGGATATGACTTTTCTGATCTTTATAAAATTATCTCCTTCTTTTAATTGATCGGGATGATACTCTGCTGGCTCTGTCTTCAAACCAGAGAGGGTATACCTAAGAAGCCGTTGAACTTGACTGGACAATAAGATGCTGGACTCTATGTTTGGTATACGCTTACAATGAGGGAATCTCAACTGAACTTGAACTGTGGTTATGCAACAAGGTGAAAAGGAATCCACCATGGGGGGAGGGTTTGGGGAGGGGTGGGGAGAATCCCAGTACCTATGAAACTGTGTCACATAATACAATGTAATTAATGAATAAAAACAATAAAAAAATAAAAAAATAAAATTATCTCCTTAGGGTAGTAGCTGCAAATTGCATATCTGGATATATGAAGATATCTATTTCTATACATCCATGGAAACATTTAACCAAAACATATTTTATAGCTTAAATTAAAATGTAGCTTATTTTGAAAAAACTAATTATTTGAAAGACACAGAAACAGAGAGCCCATACCAGAGATCTACAGAAATAGAGAGAGATCCTCCACTTGCTGTTTCATTCTGTAAATGGCTACAATCACAGAGTCTGGGCCAGATTTAAGCCAGGAGATTTGAACTCCATCTCAATCTCCTATGTAGAAGTAGATTAGAAAGCTTGTTTAGCAACAGTATGAAAAAGCGTACCAACACCATTCTACACTATTAAAACTCTACTGAAGACAACAGTCATGAAGAGCAGAAACCTTCCACTATCTCATCTGCATTTTGGATAGACGCTAAGAAAAGTTCCAAACATAAATATGTATGGATTAATACTAAATTATTAATTCTGAAACAGATATACTACCATAGAGAAGGAAGTGAATCTAATTAAGTCAAATATCGTGATTTGCATGATTTATCATAAAGTAGCAGTACAAACTAAGTGAATAAGTTACAGTAAGAACTAAAGGAAGCTTTTGCTCTTGAATGAAAATAAAGAGATAATATATACCAAACAAACAATGATCTGTTAATTCCACTAAGCAAAGCATCAGAAAAACAAAAATCTTGCCATAGATTATGCTTATTTTCATATTTAGAAACACTAAGTTGTTGAGATTAAACCAATAAAGATAAATAAAAGCCAGTCTATGTAACAACAATCTGCCCACCTACTGTGGGGAATATGGGTGAAGGATAAAGAATAGAGAAATATAATCCACAAAATATTCAAGGCAAAAATATTTTGGTTATTACAACAACCACAATTTGAGAACTATAAACATTAAATTTAAATTAGTGGTAAATCCTGTGGTGTTCTTAAATTCAGAGATATTTCAAAACTCTGCCCTGCCAAGGTGTTTTATAAACAAGCTAGTGGGCTGATCTCTAAGAAAATCCTTGGAATGGTTCTTTGAGAGGAGAAAGACTTCATTTTCACAAGAAACATTGAAATTGTTGGAGACAGAAAATATTGATTGATTCTAAAACTTAATTGAGGAATATAATCAGCATGTGTTCGTCAAACATCCATTATGCAAAGGTAAATACGGCCGTATAGCAGACCTGAACCCATGCAGTATTAGTGGTGAACAGGAATGCTGATGGTTTGCAGGGCTGATACGTATCTTTTCCTAGGAAATAACTGTTTTACCTCCCTTGATGTAGCAAAGGTGGAAGGGAACAGTAATCATTGTTCTTTTATCTGACTGCCAAATTTTGATTTAAAACATTTTGTCTTTATAACAAAAGATACTTATATTATACATTCTGATTTGGGTTAGGGAATGCAGAATTACTGTATGTTTTTCACTGCAGCCACTACATATTTTGTTCCCTGGCACACTGAGGCATGTGACAGAGAAGAAAAAAAAATACCTTCTTGATTTCATCCAAAAACTCACAGTGAAGAATTTTAAATAGCTGAGCATGGAATTCAAATGAGAGTGGTAGTTACATTTTCATTATAAAGATGGTTGGTATCACCACAGTAGCTCAGTGAACTAAGCTGCTGTCATCAATGTTGGAATTTTATATCAGGGTGCTCTGTTCTTTGTTCATGTATCTGTGAAGGCAGCAGAGGATGGCCCAAAGGTTTGGGCCCCTGTTACCTACATGGAAGATTGAGATGGAGTTCTAGCTCTTGGCTTTGGATTGGATGAGCTCTGGCTGCTGTGGCCATTAGTCAGTAAGCCATTAGTTGGAAAATCACCCTCTTTTCTCTCTCTTTCAAATACTTGAGCAACTCTTTAACAGAGAGAGAAAGTGATTGAGAGAAAGAGAGAGAGAGATAATAATCATGTATTTAGTCTTGGTATACAATTTTCCTATAGTAAAACAGTTACCACAAGATCTATATAAGCAGAAAAGGTAGAGAATAATTAAAACAAACAACTATTCCAGAAAACATGTTTTCCTAAGCTTATATAAGCATTCTAGGAACAAATGTAGTTTAAACAGGTTTTATTTATTTATTTATTTAGTTAGTTAGTTAGTTATTACCATTACATAATGAGAGGCTAGCTACAGCTAGGGATAAAGCCCAATTTAAAGCATGTGGAAAGTTTCAAATCAAGGGCCAGTACTGTGGCAGAGCAAGTACAACTGCTCCTTGCAGTGCCAGTATCTCATACGGGTCCTGGTTTGAGTCTCAGCTACTGAACTTCTGACCCAGCTCCCTGCTAATGTGCTTAGAAAAGCACCAGAAGATGGCCCAAGTGATTGGACCCCTGCTTCCTCTGTGGGAGACATGAAAGAAGCTCCAGGCTGCAGGCTTTGGCTTCGCAAGGCTCCAGATATTGTGTCCATTTGGGGAGTAGGCTAGCAGATGAAAGATTTCTCCATTTATCTTTCCTTCTCTCTGTAACTTTGCCTTTCAAAAAATCTTATAAAATGACACAAATCAAACTGTCACATAATGCAAAGTAACAAAAAAAAAAAAAAAAGACACAAATCAAACTCAGATTCAAAAGTACATACCATACCTGTTTTGCATTCTTACAAAGACAAATATTTCCTGGTTTGCAGTATGTAGGCCAGAAGAAATATACTAAATTACACTAATTCTGCTGTATGGATAGATTTCTTCAAGGTTTCTCTATTAATACCTTGAATTATGATTTCATAAAGCATTTTAAGATTATTAATCATAAGGTATTTAACAATTCCTTTTAGAAGAATCAGCACACAGAGTAACGTTTTCTCCTGATCAGTCTCTTCCAGAAACAAACCATGACATATTGCATTGTTTTATGTCTCAAAGTGCATTATAGTTCTACTTTCTTTCATACCCTTTTCATAAGTCACGTTAAAGCTAACTCAGTGGTTCTATCTTTGTTTGTCATGGAAACTTAAGAAAGTGACATACTTCAGAATAAATTAAATGAATAAAAGCAAAACCGAAACAGAAAACATGTGGCTCAATCACACAACCAATAATCCCCTAAGAAGTTTCAACATTATAGACTAAATAAAAAGAAAAGCAACCATTTGTCAGGTGCCTATTTCTAATAAGGACTTAGTTGTCTTTTAGCCAGTTACTACCTTTGTATTGTGAGTGAACAAGCCCTATTTTGTCTTTTGTATAGCCATAACCTCAAGACCTAGTACAATACTAACTTGAGAAACAATTTCAGTAAATAAACACTGAGTAAATGAAAGAGTAGTACATCAAAGCTTGCTTATATACACAGAGAATAATCTGGACTCACTCTAGAATGCTGTTTCTTAAGGAGAACTTTCTAAACATGTGCATCCAGCCAAGGTTGTAACACATCACTCTATTCATTCAGGCTGGCATATTGGTGAGGTCCTCGTAAGGAACATGGCAGGTGCTTTTCCAGGATCTCTAGAAAGGTATCCATGCTTTTCCTAGAGACTGCATCCTCAGGTTTTGGAATGAAATATATATATATATATATATATAATTTTAAGCTAAGCAAGTGAGGACATTTCATCCTTCTAGTTTCCGATGGCCGGCAGGTGTCTTGGAGAAAACTTGCTGATACAACGGTCACTCAAGTTTCTGGAGAATCTAGCTTAGTGGTCTGAATATGTGCAATCTCATGAATGTACAACATCCTGAAGCCACAAACTCATCAGGCAATTGCTGATGTGTTCCTGCATGTCACCAGGGCCAGTTCCCCAGTCTATCACAGATTGGTTTTAACATACTCCTTACTTCCCTATGTAGCAAGAGATTACACTGATTGATTCCCTGAAAAACAAATCACATGTAGCCTTCGCCGATTCCCTGATAGATTCACTTGGCATATCTCATTAATTTAAATATTGACCAATCAGTAAAATTTCCTCCTTTTGAAATACACATAAAAATACTGTGTGAGGCAGTCTTGGTCCGGCAACTCTTTCTAGGCCCCTCTGCGCAGCCAGAAGCTTTCTCTAATTCTTTCAATAAACTTGCTTTGCTTTGCTTATTCTCCCTTGTTCACACGCCTCATTCCTTGAAAACAAACCTGGCAGAGCAGAGGCACAATGCAGAAGACTGGGACACTTCTGGAAAAACCTGGTAGAGAGGGGAAGCTGTGATCCAAATGAAGGTGCGCAGCTGCAGCCCACGGTGTTGCAATGAAAAGAGCTATAGCACATGAAGCACTAACACAGGAGCTATGCTGTTTCTTAACAATCTGGAGGAAAAAAAATCTGCTATATCTCATGGAGACAAGTTACATAATCCAGAAATTTTAGAGACAGCTTTCTCCTGCCATGACTTCTGTAACATCTGAACCCAATTATTTTTTATTTCATTTCATTTTATGACAGTTTCATAGCCTCTGGGATTCCCCCAACCCCTCCCCATGCTCTCTGCCCATGGTGGATTCCTTCACCTTGGTGCAGTATTACAGTTCAAATCCAGTCATGATTCCTTCATTGAATGCATGTGCCATGCATAGAATCCAGCATCTTATTGTCCAGATAAATTCAGTGGTTTATTGGGGAGAACATCTCTGGTCTGAAGGCAGAGCTGGCAGAATATCATCCCAACGAATTAAAAGCCCCAACATAACATCAACAACAATTTGCAACACTATGGAGTTAACTGACATGGTACTGAGTGACCAATATATTAGAAAGTGCAAGTTGTTAACCACATCCTGTGACTACTTCACTGACATTTCAATTTTAGTTTATATACTACCGGCTTCTATACACCTTAAAATGGCTATAGGGTACTATTCAGGTGTATTGTGTCTATTTTCATTTTTATATTTAGCAGTTTATAGTACTGAAGCATAATTTTGCTGAACTTGGCGGATTATAGGATAGTTCAAACTGGCTTATATATAACTCTAACAAAGGCATATGCCAACAGTTGAGGTGCAGAACAGTTTTAGGAGGGGTGTGTAGAGAAATCTTCAATATCTTAGTGAGGAGCAACTAATCTTTGTGTCCTACCTAGTAAGGTATATGTGAGTCCAAGCTGACTGTTTCCTGTCTAGTTCTAAGCTTTCCTTATTGGTCTCTGTACATCCAATCTAATTTTTTTTTTTTTTTTTGGTGGGGGAGGCTCCAGAGTGACCCTGCTGGTCATTGCAAGAGAGGGTGGGGATCTAAAGTTGGAACAGAAACAGAACAGTACACTCCATTTGGGACTCCGGAGGGGAGCTTTCTCTGATCCTTACTTAGTTCCAACTTTGGAACTCGAGTTTTTTAAGAGTAAATCCTGGGAGAAAGGTATTTTCTTTCGCTCTGAACTATAATTCCTATACGTATTTGTGCTCTTACGCAAGAAACCAACCTGAATATTAGAACAACAAAAGCAGTAATAGGGGCCAGGACGTCAGCATCCCATGTAGGTGCCGGTCCCTGTCCTGGCTGTTCCAGCTCTGATCCAGCACCTTGCCCTGGGATGGCAACCGAGGGAGGCCTCTAGTCTCCCTGTAGAAGACACAAAACAAGCTCCTGGCTCCTGGCTTAGGACTGCCCAGTCCTGGCTAGTGCGTGTATTTGAGGAATGAAACAGTGGATGACAGATCTTTATTTTCCCCTCTCTCTGAAACTCTGACTTCCAAGTAAAACAAATAAATCTTAAAACAAAAACAATACAACCCCCAAATTTAAAAATATTAAACAAAATAGAAAAAAAGGTAAGAAAGAGGACTGAGACAATCAAAACTAGAAATCCAATGTACATGCTGATCTTCATTTAGCTTAACCAACACCTTTCCCAATTACTTAATTACATTTGAGCTAGGATTTTTGTCAACTGCTATCATGCAAAAATATTAACTATTTTCAGCTTTTCCATCACTATTACAGCTCTAAATATAGTCAGTTTGGTACTGCACAGAGCTAGAATTTACATGTCTTCCAACTGTATAATGCAATATCCTTACATCTCCCAACTGGAACAACAGCTTTCTGCAACAGTTGAGAATATAGAACCAAACAAGCTATATATTCAAAGAATTAAAAGCCAATGTCTATTTTATTGACAATCATTTGAACATTTATCTATTTGTTTTAGAGAGAACATCTCAAAACTGCTACACCATTCGTACAAAAAAACTAGTGAGTTGGCATTTGCTATAATCATGTGTCATCTAAGACGCTATACAAGTTTTACTGACTTTCGTATATTAATTCATAGATACCCCATTTTCTTTTAAACTCAGTTTCTATTCCCTACCTCCTTATGGTGCCTTGCATTGCGATATCAAGGATATTTAAACGGGAAAATATACACAAGCAGCAATTGCTTACTTAGCCAGTCACAAACCATCATCATCTATTGCTTCTAAAATTTAACTAACATTTTACTCATTTCTAATCACTAGTACTTCAATACAATAGCAGGTGCCACCCAGACTCCCCAGAAGACATGAAACAACAATGTATTGTTTTTCACAATGTACATTTACTTTTATTAGAATGCAACTACTAATATATATGTAGATAATATTGATATGGCTTGATATTATGAGGAGACAACCTAAATAATTTCAATCCCTTCATCATCTTTTCAGTATTAGCTGTAAGTGCCTACAGAGTCTACTGCATTTGACTGGCAAAGCACATTATATTGAATACTACGTATTAACTAAATGCTTCTAGTGAGAAAAAACCGAGAATCAAAACCAAAAGGAAGTGTAATATGCCTTATAAATTAGAATTTTTACAATTTACCAACTGTGTGCTTATACAAGGAACATGGGAGATACTCTCTTAAATGGATGTTGAAAACTGGTATTCTGTAATGACTTAAAATTAAAAAAAAAAAAAAAAACCAGCGAGAGCACCAAGTGTGGCACAGAGTTTTACATGCCTTGTGGGCCACCTGAATTCCAGAGTGGAATGCACGAGTCTGTGCTCTGGTTCCAGTTTCAATTCCAGCCTCCTGATAATGTACATACTGAAAGACAAGCAGATGGGCTCATGTACCTGGGTACCTGCAGCCTGCACTTGAGATCCAGATTAAGATTCAGGCACTTAATTAGTGGATTCATCTGCCCCATCCTCAGCTGTAGCAGGCATCTGAGGAGGAATCAGTGAATGGGAGATTTCTGTGTGTGCCTCTCTTTCTTGCAAATACAAATACATAAGAAACGAAAAATACAATGAGACACTCTCCTAATGGATGGTATAGCCATCACATAAAGCTGAAAAGGTGCTGGTTGAAGAAGGTGTGAGGAAAGGATGGGGGACAAGCCCCACCAAAACTTCTCCACTTTCCTAAGAGTCTGGTGAAATCCTTGGAGTTACTTGGATAAGGCTGTTTAACTGTTGTTTAGTTGCACAATGTTACAATGTATGTGCATCTAATAAATAACGATATTTCTTAAAATCGTTTAGTCTCCAAATCAATGTGTTAAAGATTGAGAATGGCGTGGTGCAGGTTCTACAACAAAGGCATTGCCTGTGCTACTGTAATCAGCTTTTGCTTATTATGTTTCAATGAACTGGAATTTGGGGTTTAACATTTTGCATCTTTATATGCTGCATATTTTAATGACACAAGATAATTTCTTTTATTCTATTTTAAAACCCTTCTCAAATTCTGTTTCAGAAGCTAATTTTTTTACCACCAGCATTTTCTTTGTCTAACATAAGTCTAATTATTCTTTTTCCTTACTTTCAACTGTTAAACATATATCAAAATTATATTTTTATACCTAAATATTTACATTTAAATGCATACACACAAGTATAATTCAGTGTGTATATAAAAATACAAAGGCTTGTAAATGTATAAGTAAGTGCATATAAATATCTGTATATACATATAAAACTACATGAGTATTTCTAGTATATTGCTATCTTCATTTCTTAATCCTGGGCACAGTGACATTTTTGTCCTCGGACTTTCAATTTTGAAATTAACCTTCTAATTTCATATGACACTTAACTGGTTTTTGTCTTTTTTCTTTTATGATGAATCTTATCTGAGATTTTTAGACTCTTGGTTTAATAGGCATTTTGCTTTCTTTCTTCTATAACTAGAAAAATAATCAAGATACATAGAAACGGAAAAGTGTAAATAAGAACACACTTCAAAACTGGGAGAAGATGGAGAATTTCCACAGCTCCATTCCATCTTTAGTGAGTTTTCCAGTTCATTTACCTCCAAAATTTGTAATCCTGGAACTCAAAGTCCACAGACGTCATAATCTCGTAATACTTGGGGCACAGGTAAATGATACACTTAGTTTCTTTTGTTATGCTGCCTTTGTGTTTCAAACTTTTAAAATTTCATTCCAAGTTCGTTCCAAGTTAAGCAAACTTAGAGGGTCACCTGTGATGTTATTCAATTTAAAGTGTATTTTAAAAACATTTAAATTGTCTTACGTTTTATGTATGTCAAACTGTTTTTTCTGTAGATTCAAAAATAAAAGGTTTGATTTAAAAGCATAAGATATGTAGGCACTCTAGATATTCAGTCTCCCAGTGTGTCTGAAGTCTGCTCTTTCTAGTCACCTTTAATCCTTACTCTCAACAACTTTCATTTGTTTGAGGGTTGGTGTGTAGATAAGGTCCCACCCAATGTTTTAGAGACTTCTCAGAAGAGAAGGTCAGCTTCATTATGTTATGTTTGAGTTTCTCAGACTTTTCACAAACTGAGAGCTGGATCTTAGGGAGGCCTCATCTGCCGGTGACCAAAATTCCTCAAAACTCAAAGCCATTTGCACTGTCAGTGACCCTTTCTTGGTGTCTGTTGACACACGCACTTTCAGTTGGTTTAAAACTGCACCATTAGGGGATGTGGGTGATGGGGACGAAGGGATGCTGAAGGGAGATGTATTTACATGTATTATGCTAATCTGCTTACACAGCTTCTGCTTCCCAGCCATGCAAATACTCTAAACTCTGATCATTATTTTATTTTTATTTGATCATTTAGAAGGATTTTTACAGATCCAAACCCTATATATATTTACAATGGATATATCACACTGTCAGAAATCTGGTACAGGAGAAAAAGGAAACAAAAAATAAAAATTACTAAAATAATGACAGACTGGCTAGGAGAAGTAGATGGAAAAATGTAAGGACACTTTTCTATTTCCAGTCTCATCATACATCATAGTAATGAAGCAAATTATGAGCGAAACACAAGGACAGGTACCCAAGTATCAGCTGAAAGCAACAGTTCAAAACTCAGTCTATTTTTTTTAATATGTTGGCTGTTTTGAGAAAAATGTGGAGTCTCAAGTGAGCTTTTAATTCTATAAATTTTTTTTCCCTTCTAAATTACATTTGAGCAAAAAAGAAAGAAAACCAAGATTAAGCTTCGTTGGTAGGTCTGTACCATTTTCATACGTTTTAGGGGAGAAGGTAGTAAACAAAGTCTCTGCAACCATAAGTGATGCTTAGAGGAAAATTAAATCACTGAATGATGCCAGGTCTGATTAGTCTACTGCACTTTAAAAATGAGAGATTGTAGTCTGTGGGTCCAAAGTGGTTTCATATGGACTGCCACAGTTGTGGTTTAGGCTTGAAACTATAACCTGTCAAATTAGAAGCAGGCAAAGCCTCTGCTCTTAACGGTTCCACTTTCCACTGTCTACAGTTATGTCTAGAAGTCCAACATTCTTTATTCTGTTAAACTCTGTTATTTGGATGAGCAGTATACCAAAACTAGCCTGTGTGATCTCGGTTAGAGAAGACTTTAGCAATAATACAAAGGTTGAAGAAGCTGCCAATCTCATGTTTACTGTATAGAGAAGGGTCACTTTCATTGTAATTATCTTTTTATCAACTACTGATAATTTCTTATTCTGATTACCATTCTGTAGTATGTAACATAACTGTGGGGAAGAGGTATATGACGCAAGTGTCTTAGCCTTTTGTACCCTGCATTTCCAGATATTTTATTGACTAACTGGTACCTTACTGACTCATCGTTTTTCCAGGCCTTCAGTAGCCTGCAATTATGAGCTTAGTGTTACAAAATGCTCCATTTCTTCTCTTCTTGATTATGGAATGCCCTTCTGGGCAATAGGCTTGGTTAGCAGACATTTTCCCACCAAAACTGAAAGGCTACTTGTTCAATTTTAGTAATGTTTTATACAGAGTTCCTCTTTAATGAACCTTTCTTAATGTTCAATTTGTATAATATAAAAAAACTTTTTAAAATAAAGCACAATAATATTTTCTCTCTTTGCAATATATTTTAAGTGAAACCATGCCACTAAACAATCATATCCTGTTTAGGCCATAATGACATCAGAAATATATGTTTATCATCTGCTTTGGACAAGTTAACATGTTTTTGGCTCAAGGCAAAGTTGAACTAAAACCATTTGCAGTTCTCCCAGACCAAGATAACCACACATTTCTAAGGTAATTGATACCTAAAAGAACATTGCCTTTACATCACAGTTTATGATCTAGGAATTCTAATTCTTTAAAGAAGGTTGTTAAAGTTTATAAAGCATGTATGCCTATTGGACTTCCTCCAAAATTTAACATGAAATAATTATATTTTTAGCGTGCATAGAGAACATGATAAAGCATGCACTTAGCACAGTCTTGGAATTTCGGAATTACCTCTGTGGCCCAATTTAAAGAGCAGGGGCAGATGAAGATTTTTTTTAATGTAGATGAATAATAAGAGTTCTAAGAATCATTAAAAAAGTGGCCCTGTATTTTGGAAGACATTCAAATAAAATTAATCGTTATTTTCAGTTTTCCAAAAGTATTTAAAGAATAATTTTATGTGTAGATATCTAAGGGAAATATAGCACATACAATTTTAATATTCATTGCTGAAACATATCCCGGGAATAAAAGTACGCATCACTAACTTTATGTTACAATAGTATGAAGCATAGCGCTAAGATCAAGAGTACAGTAGTGAAAAGCATATAATTGTCCTGAATGCCATTTTAGCTAGTGAAACCAATCACAGCTTGAAAACAAGGCCTGCGAGGTTGCTTTTCACTCTCTATATCAACACAGTAAGAATGACCAAAGTACTGGATGATCTGGAATAAGAAAACAAGTAACTATGAATAAGTTAGCATATGTGGGACGAAACAGTCGTCAGACCCAAGGTGAGGAACCCATTTATTTTCAAAGGAGGAAATAGAGAAACACAAAACTAAAGTCATTTCTCAAAGTCAACTTTAAAGGTGGAGTTTTTCCAGGGCTTACTTCTCTGTACACATATACTATTAAACATAAAATGACTGGTTGGGGATTGTAAACATTATGAGTATAACAGTTGAACTAAACAATACAAGCACTGAAATGGCTGCTCTATTATTCTAAAAAGTGAAGAATGTACCATACCTCCATTCTTTCTTGTTTAACTTCATCGATTTCATCATTTTCAAACATTGCCATAAGTTCTCCTGTCTGGTCAATAGAGCTGAAGAAGTCTTGAGCAATTTTTTGTCTTTTGTTACTACTGCCACTCAATTTGTCTTCAAGAAGATAAGAAAAAAAAATTTCAACATGTTTACATAAACAGGAAAAACTGAATATATTAAACATTAAATACTGCATAGAAAATTTAGAATTGGAATCTCTTAAAATAATATTTTAAAAGAGAACACTTTCATCCAAAATAAAAGTGGAAATTATGCAAAATAAAATCATTTAATCATGTTACAAATTAGAGTGAAAGAATAAAATAAAACTATCAATTACAGTAACTGTGAAAGGACTCACTGAAATCTCTTTAAAAAAAACCCAGAAGCTATCAGATTTAGAAGAGAACACTGTTACACATTATTCACAATAGACACATTTATATTAAATGCCAATACAAAAGATTACTGGCAATATTAGTAGAAAGGACAGAGTAGACAAATATAAGCAAGGAGCAGAACTAATAACACAGGTATTAGAAAATACGGTTCCACAGGAAAAACACCAGATGAGTCAAGGTGGAAGGATGCCTAATTATTACAGCAAGGTTAACAGGAATAAACTTCCATGTACCAAGGATAACAGCAAAATGAATAACACAAAGGAAAATTTAATAAATATATGTCCATGGTTTTTAAAATGAGTTACATGAAAATATTTCATTTGGAATATGACACCTATTTTGTTCTTTCTAAATGCATAAGCATTGTAATACTTATATAGACCCAAGAATCTACACTATTCTGTTAATTTTTCTTTTTTTAATTATTTTCTCTTAAAATTTCATTTTAAAATGTTTAAAATTTCATTTTAGAATGCCTTATATTAATAGCACATATACTCATTTTTGTTTGGCTGCTCTTCCCCTGGAAAAGCCAGTACCTTGTACGTACTTGCCCTTATATTTCTCTATATTCATACTTCCATATCCATATAAAGGTTCCATTATGCAAATTGTATTCCTTTTGCTTTTAGGAAAGAGATTGTAAGATGTTCTCTATCTCTCTTTTATAATTTCAATTTTTCAATTTTTTATCAATGAGAAAAATAAATCCCTTGAAATCAACTGGTATATGTTTGATTGCTACATAAAGATCATTTTATGATGCTTCTGCAGCACAGCTTTCCAACCTGTCTATCGATGAGTACACACAGTTTCAGGTGTTGATCAATGGAGGAAATGCTGCAATAAATGCGTAATTTATATGGTGTTCTGTATGGGCAGCTTCATTTTTAAGGTACAGATTCCTAAAATGTGATTACTGAATCACAGGGTAAAAATATTTTACTTTAACTATTCCTTGGCCATTGGGGCTGGCATGATGGCTTAGTAGGCCAATCCTCTATCAATGAGCATAGCCTTCCTGGATGGGCACAACATCTGTTTCAGCTATTCAACTTCTGATTCAGTTCCTTGCTTTGGAGCCTAGGAAAACAGAGGGGGATGGCCCAAGTCCAGCTCCAGCCTTTGCAGCCACTTGGGGAGTGGATAGAAGATCTTTCTCTCCGTCTCTCTTTCTCTTTGTAAATCTGCCTTTCCAATAAAAATGAATAAATCTTAAAAAACAAAATCTACTGGCCATAAATATACATATTTATGAGATATCATGAGACATTTAAATACACGTGTATAGTACATACTGATCAAATTGGTAATTTATCCCTTTTGACATGACTTAAGTTTGGGAGGTATTTTATTTGCTCATAAAATACAATAGGTTATTGGGGCCCGGCGGCATGGCCTAGTGGCTAAAGTCCTTGCCTTGAAAGCCCCGGGATCCCATAGGGGTGCTGGTTCTAATCCTGGCAGCTCCACTTCCCATCTAGCTCCCTGCTTGTGGCCAGGGAAAGCAGTCGAGGACGGCCCAAGGCTTTGGGACCCTGCACCCGCGTGGGAGACCCGGAAGAGGTTCCTGGTTCCCAGCTTCGGATTGGCACTGCACCGGCCACTTGGGGAGTGAATCATCGGATGGAAGATCTTCCTCTCTGTCTCTCCTCCTCTGTGTATATCCGGCTTTCCAATAACAATAAAAATCTTTAAAAAAAAAAAATACAATAGGTTATTGTGAACTACAGTCACCACACTATGCTGTGTAATTCCAGGAATTTTTTTCTCCTAACTCCAATTTGGTGGCACTCATTATCAACCTCCCTTTTCCTGTCCTATCTCTCTCAATCTCTAGTAATTATTCATGTTTCTGAGCTGAAATATCTTTACATTTCCATAGTGTTTTTGCCACATGGGAAAAAGCATGATGAACATAAATTGCTGTACCATTGTGACTGAAATGTTAGGCATGAGCAAATTTAATAATTCTTCTCATGTGCCAGCTATAGGACTTTGTGAATACTCTGTCCATTTTCA
Organism: Ochotona princeps; assembly: GCF_030435755.1. NCBI lineage: Eukaryota > Metazoa > Chordata > Mammalia > Lagomorpha > Ochotonidae > Ochotona > Ochotona princeps. Next base: position 103,632,697 of record NC_080832.1, on the reverse strand, counting down.
ATTAAGTAGCTTTTATTCTTGCCTGTTTAAGGAGCTCTTTTATATTGTACTTTTATTTTTTGTGTTAAAAGTTATCTTTTTGCTCTTAGACACCATTGAGGCTGAACAGGTGAACAGGTGCAGAAACTTCATGGGGGGCTGAACTTCAAAACAATGAAACAACAACAAACGGGAATCTGAGGAATTATTCTAAGCAAGAGGAACATTTAGAACATGTGGTGACTAGATATCCAATCACCAAGTGCTCCAAGGGCTTAGCGACTGTCATCTATGCCACCGTCGAGGTGGTAAATGTAGTCGTGAATGCAAGGTCACACACGGTAGATAGAAGAGTGATGGAATCAGGGAAGGCTAAATTTAGACAATGTTCTCTAAGGACAGGTGCCTAACTAATTGTGAAAAAAATCTTTGTTGGAGGCATTAAGAAAGACACTGAAGATTGTCACCTCTGAGATTATTTTGAGCAATTTGAGAAAATGAAAGTGATTAAGATCATGACTGATGGAGGTAGTTTCCAGAAGAAAGGCTTTGCTTATCAATTGTACCTCCATGAAGAGGTAGAATTTTTGTAACTTCTAATCTTTCTTCCATTCCAGTAACAAGAGACCTCTAGATAATTTTCATTTTTCCTCTCTCCACTCATACATTTCCAAAAATATTTTCTTCACCCCTTCTATCTTTTGACTTGTAATGAAAAGGGGTATCATTTATACAATATCAGCAGAATTTCATTTACTTTATTTCAAGAATCTATTACCGGGGCCAGTGTGTTAGCTCAACTGGTTAACCCTCCACTTTCAAGTGCCTGTATCCTATATGGGTGCCAGGTCATATCCTGGCTGCTATAGTTCCCATCCAGCTCCCTGCTTTTGGCATGGGGAAGCAGAGGAGGACGGCCCAAAGCCTTGGGACCCTGCACCCATTTGGGAGACCTGGGAGAAGCTCAGTTCCAGCCATTGTAGCCAGTTGGCGAATGAGCAAAGGAACAGAAGATCTTCTTTGTGTCTTCTTCTCTCTGTAAATCTGTCTTTCCAATAAAAACAACTAAATCTTGAAAAAAGAAAGATTATACCATTGATACTGCTTATTGTCAGACACTGTATCATTTAGAGAAAAATATGAAATCCAGTCCATAGAAGACAAACTACTCTGAAAAGGGACATTTAGGATTGAAATGACAGAAGAATTTAATTTGCTTTTTACTTTCTGTATTCTGCTTGTGGTAAAAGGACAGTGAAGGGCAGTGAAACATTTCATGATAGAGCCTGGGGGCCTAAGAGATAAGGGGCACCTGCAACTAGCCTCCGCCCCTAATGGCATGGCCCCCTCCCTGCTTATGTTAATGATTCCCACTCCCTGCTTATGTTAATGATTCCCACTCCCTGCTCATGTTAATGGTTCACCCTTCCTGCTTATGGTTTCATGATTTTAGCCTTAGCTTAGCCTTTTAAAAACCCCTCTGTCTAATGATTCGGGGTCGATGCCTACCTCCTGCGTGAGGAACTGGCCTCGGCCCCAGCGCGCTGGTAATCAAATAAAGCCTCTTGCTTTTGCATCAAGTCTCGTCTTCGGTGGTCATTGGGGAAACTCACTCCCTCGAGACATTTGGTAAGGTTTTTCCCTGTTGGGGGGCCTTACACTCAATATATATTCTCTTCACAATTCTTTTTTTTCTAACTTTTAAATCTCTACATAAGATACATATATGACACATTTTATGCATTTTTGGCATATTTTCAGATTTTTTTAAGCTCTAAATGATATGTTATTTTTTTGCTAGTTGTAAAGTCCTTGGATATCTAGTGTATTTCAGCTCCAAGTTTACAAATGAGAAGTCCAATGACAATCTCATTGATTCAGTCTTCCTTTTTCAGGGAGTAAAGGCGCCTAAACACTTAGAAAAAATTTTTTTTCTTTATGTTTAGAAATGAAGAATTTTACTAAGACATTCCAGATGTGTATTTTTTATTAAAAAGATTTATTTATTTATTTGAAGGGCAAAGCATGAAAGAGAGAGATAGAGACAGAGAGCTACTCCATTGTTGTTTCGTTGCCCATATGGCCACAGCATGTGGGGGCTCCACCAAGCTAAAATCAGAAGGCATGAACTTCATCCTGGTTTCCCACACGGGCGGCAGGGACACAAACACTTGGGCCATCTTCTGCTGCCGTGCAGTTTCATTAGCAGGGAGCCTGATCAGAGGTAGAGCAGCTGGGACTGAAACTGGCATCCTGATTCAAGATACTAGCATACAGTTGCTGCTTAACCTGTTGTACCACAACCCTGGCTCCAGATGGATATCTTCGGTCAACAGCAGAGACTAGAACTCAATGAACTCTTTTAAATTGCAACCTTAGATTTTCTTAGTTAAGCATACTTACCCCTATGTTTTATTTAACGACTCTTATTATTTCACCTCCAACTCTTCTTTTTTATTCTCTTAAGTGCCTATCACATGCATATTAGTATCCCTGGATTCATCTTCTACATCTTTAAACCTTTTCCTTCATAATTTTTCATATCTTTGTCATATTTTCCTGTGTAGTTTGAAATAACTTCTATCTTTTATCTTTCACGACCGAATTTGGCTCGAAGAATAATTTAAAAGGAAAAAAATACTGTGTTAAGTTACTTTACTGGAAAGCTATGTGTTAACTTTAGAAAATCTCTTGTGTTGTGTTTAAATCTCACTAACCATTCTCTTCTTACCTCCTTCCACTTCACCCCTCCCTCCTTCCTTTTTCAAATTAACCTTGCCAGCTAGTTCCGCACTCTATTTTGCTGGGCAGATATTATGCTCAGCTCTCCCAGGTGCATTATTGCCTTCACTCCAATAGACATTTTTTTCCTCTCCTTTTCTGTTTGTTGGGATTCAAGTGTGGCTACTGGAGTACACTAAGTAAGGGTAACTCATAGGTAAGAGGAAGCAAAACAGGAAAAGTAGAAACAGGCAGATGGCTACTACCCTACCAAGGGGCTTGATGAAGGTTCCACGTGGTTGCTGCTTATGGTCTTCCAGCAGCAAGGATTAAAGATTTACTCTAGAAATTCAAATTCTCTTAACCATGGGAATTAGCATGACTATGCCAGCTCAGGTTCTCACAGCTACTTTTCTTTAGTTCAGGCCATCTTCCTGCTGGGGTAGGCAATACTGGGGTGCTGGGGAGAGCAGTTTCAGCCCACTTTCTGCCCAGGGACTGCTACAAGTCCTAAAGCCCCACATGTACTCAAATTTACTAACAAAAATCAGATTTGCAAACAAAGAAAAAGGGAACTGCATCTAGTTTTCTTTCTCTTTCCTTGCTTATTTATAAAGCACAGTAGCTTTCAGTTTTTATTTTTAAAGATTTCTTTATCTGAAAGGCAGAATGACAGAGGAAGAGGGAGACTGAGAAAGGTCTATCCACTGCTGCATCCTCTGAATAGCCATAATACTCAGGACTGCAGCCGGCAGCTGGATGGCAGGGACCAAGGCACTCAGGCCATCTGCTGCTGCGTTTCTAGGCACATTTGCTGGGACCTGGAGCAGAAGCACAGCTTCTGGGACATTGGCTGGCCAGCACAAGTAATCAGCAGCTTAACACATTGTACCACAATGCTGGTCTAATATCTAGTCTTCATACTGTAAAAATCTCTTGTGATACTTGTATTTACTCAAGATTAAAACCTTTATAATTTCTAAAAGATAACAATTTAAAATACTAATCATGCAAAAAATTCCCCAAATGAGGCACTTTCTATTTGAGAATTTAAAAACATTTTTCTAGTAAGCCCTAGAATAAATAATAACTCCAATTGCAAGTTATCTAGAAATTAACAAGTACATTTGTTATAAAATATTATAGCTATTGTTAAGGTTCCTGTTATCAATAAAATGTTATAAATTCCTTCGTATGTAAAAAAAATGATGAAAAACAGGTCGTCTAAGAATCAGACTCCAGACATTTGGAAAGGGCAGGTATTTGACACAGTGGTTAAGACACTGTTTGAAATGCTACATCCCAAAACAGGGTGCTAGAACTAAGTTTATTCTCTATCTGATCCCAGTTTCCTCCTTATGCACATGCTGAGGGCGGCAGGTGATGGTTTTGGAACTTGTCTGCTGATCGAAACCTAGAGGTTCTGAGTTCTGGTCCTCAGCCTGGTCCAGTTCTACCTATTACAGGTATTTGGGGACTGAACCAACAGGTGAAAGATATCTGTTTCCCTATCTTTCAAGTAAATGATTAAAAAAGAAAAGAAACCAACATGGCAGGGTGGTGGCGGCTGGCAAGATCCCAAATGGGTACCAATTCATGCCACAGCTGCTCCACTTACCATTTAGATCCTTGCTTATAGCCTTGGAAAGCAATAAGAATAGCCCAAGTCTTGGGACCCTGCACCCAGGAGGGAGACCAAGAAGAAGCTCAAGGCACTTGGCTTCAGACTGGCTCAGCTTCAGCCATTGCAGCCATTTGGGGGAAAAAAAAACACCAGATGAAAAATCTTTCTCTTTATCTCTGCTCTCTAAAATTTAAACTGCCTTCCAGCAAAAATAAATCTTTAAAAATAAAAGAAACAAAGTGAACAAATGTGGGAAAAAATAAATTTTGAAATGAAAGAAAAATTAAAATGATAAATTTAAGCAAACACTGCCTCATGGAAAAAAGCAAAAACATAATATGGCCAGGCTAAATAAGAAAATTAAAAAACAAATAAATCATACTAAAATTGAAACATGAATTTAAAAGAAAATATTGAGTAGAACTGGGTTAGTTCATTGAAAATTTAAGGGATCTTAGGAGATAGAGCTATCATTCTAGTTATCTAAAAGCAAAACATTACTTTGAGAAAGTTACTATAAAGGTTAGAATGGAAATAGCAGCTATGTAATTTATACAGCTTATTGCATAAAAATAACAGTGTGACTTAATGAGTGAAGATAATCTAGGTTTTTATAATTTGACTAATTAAATACACTTAGAACAAATAAAGATTCTCAAATATAGTTAAGCAGCGGTACTGATTAACACGTTTATTAAATGAGGAAGAGTATCTGTTGCAAATATATTCTAAGTACACAGATGAGAAAATGTCCTAATGGAAAAAAATGGGTTTTAAAAATTTTTACAATTATGTGTTAGTTGGTCATATGATGCCTTTTTTCATTAATATGAAAATGTTAAATCTTTCATTGTCTAACTCAGACAGCTTTTCAAGCAGCATTCTAATAAGATACTGTTTTTCTAAGCTAAGCACAGATTCAGATGTCCTTATAACAGCTGCAGACTCAATGTAGGAGGACACTCAGCACCTAAAGCAGTAAGCAGTACAGGTTTGAAAAGAGTGATGGGATTTTAAATGACTCCCCAACTCAACTCAATGGACTTCTAGCTCTAGGAAACCACTATTCTACAGTGTGCCAGTATGGCTTTTTCTATTCTAGATTATCTATTTAGAGATATACTCATTTATTTGAAAGTCAGTTACAAAGAGAGGGAGAGACAGATAAGATGCACACAAAGAAAAAGAGGGGGGTTGGGAGAGGGAGAGAGAGAGAAGGAAAGGAGAAGAGTAGAGAAGGAGTGGGAGGAAGGAAAAGAGAGAGAGAGAGAAAAAAAACCCTTTCCATCTGCAATAGCCAGAAAGAGAGAGATAAAAATAGAGAGAGAGAGAATGATTTTCCATCTGCAACAGCCAGGGAGAGAAAAAGAGAGAGAGGATTTTCCATCTGCAACAGCTAGGGCTGGGGCAAGCCAAAGGCAAGAGCCAGAAGCTTCACTGTGGCCTCCCATGTGGGCGGCAGTGGCCCAAACACTTGGGCCATCATTTACTGTTTTTCCCTGGTCATTAGCAGATAGCTAATTCAGAAACGATGCAGCTCATACACGAAACACTGTTCATACAGCATGGTGGCATGGCAGCCACTATTCTATGATATTTTACTTAAACAGAATAAAATATATGGCTTTTGTGACTGGTTTCTTTCACTTGGGTTAATGTTTTCAATCTTCACTCACATTTTAGCATACATTAGTATTTAACATCTTTTTAATGCCAAATAATATTCTTTTGCATGAATTTTCCGAACTATGTATTCACATTTGAGAAATATTCGAGCTGCTTTCACTTTCATCTTTTGCTGTTACAAGTAATGCTGATACTGACATTCACGCACAATATTTTATTGTGTGTATACTTTTGTTCTTTGCATACCACTGGAATTTCAACTTCTATTTCACTTGGTCAATCTCTATTTAAATTTTTGAGTAATTACCAAAATGCTTTCTGGGGTGGCTGCACCATTTGATGTGCCCACTAACAACATAAGAGCAATCGAACTCTCCCCGCCCTCAACAATATTTGTTATTATCTGTCTTTTTTTTTTTATCACAGCCATCCTAGTGGGAATGAGTATAGCATCATTATACTTTCCAACTTAAATTTCTCAGATGACTAACCATAATTTTTGGGGTGTGTTTTGGACATTAGAAATATTTGAAGAAATGCCTAATTATATTCTTTGCCTATTTAAAAAATAAACTTAAAAAAAAACTACCTGAAAGGCAGAGATGAGAGATTTGAGAAAGAAAGAGGCAGGAAGAGACAAATGGAAACAAATTTAAAGAGGGTATGACATTTTCCATCCACTAATTCATTCCCTTTATGCTCACAACAGCCAACCTTGGGCTAGGCAGAAGCCAGGAATCAGGAATTCAATCTGGGAGAGATGCGTAGCAAGGATCCACGTACTTGACCACCACCTGCTGTCTGCACCTCCCATGGTGCATATCAGTGGGAAGCTGGAGTCGAGACTGGAATCAACACTGGAACCCAGGTATTCCCGTAAGAGACACAAGCATTTGATGGATCCTGAACCACTATACCAAATACCTAGCCCATTTTACCTACTTAAAAATTGAGATATCTTTTTATTGTTGAATTGTATGACTTCCTTATGAGGGTGTTACTGTGGTGTAGTGTGCAAGGTTGCTACCTGTATCTTGTATGGGTGCCAATTAGTATCGCGACTGATCCACTTCTGATACAGTGTCCTTCTAATGGCTTGGGAAAATTAGCAGAAGATTACCCTACAGATTGGGTTTTGACATCCATGGGGACACCCAGGTGAAACTGCTGGCTCCTGGTTTTGGGCTGACCCAGCCCTGACTACTGTGGGTATCTGAATAGTGAACAGTAAGTAGATAGGAAATCTCTGTTTCTCCCCTGCCCTTTCAAATAATGAATTAAATCTTTTTAAAAAGAGTTCTTTTTATTACTCCTTTCTGTGGATAGCCTTTTAACTCTCAATAAGCATGAGTCCTACAAATTTGATCTATATCTAGATTGGCTACTTAAGGTTCTGGACAATCTAGAATCTAGACTTCAGTTACAAGTGCTTGAATTTGCTCAATTTATTCCAGAATGTGGTATTTTTTGATGCTACTATGGATGTCACTATTTCAATAATTTCATCATTGAATTGTTAATTGCCAGTGTACAGAAACACACTTGATATTTTTGTGTTTTCATCTTGCATCAAACAAACTTGCTAAATTTGTCACTAGTTACAAATGTTTTTAGTGTGTTCCTTCTTAACAATTTCCTATACATAGATTAGGGCCAGCACAGTGGCTAAACAGGCTAATCTTCTCTTAACAATTTCCTAGACATAGATTAGTGCCAGCACAGTGGCTCAACAGGCTAATCTTCTACCTGCAGCACTGGCATCCCATTGGAGTGCCTATTCTAGTCCTGGCTGCTCCACCTTCAACCCAGCTTCCTGCATGAAGCCTGGGAAATCAGCAAAAGATGACTCAAGTCCTTGGGCATCTACACCCATGTGGGAGACCCAGAAGAAGCCCCTGGCTTCCAGCTCAGATTTGCAGCTCTGGCTGTAACAACCATTTGGGGAGTGAACCAGCAAATGGAAGACCTTCTCTCTCTCCTTCTCCCTCTGTCAAATCTGCCCTCCAAATAAAGGCTTGTGGATTTAAATTGTTATTTGGCACCATTTACTTTCAGCCTTTAGAACTTCTGTTCACAGGAACCATTTGATCACAGGAACCATTTGATTTTATTTATCTTTGAATGTCTACATCACATTCACTTTTGAAAGGAAATTTTGTTGAGTATAAGTTTCTTACTGTACAATTTTTTTCACCACTTTGAATATTGTCCTGCTGCCTTCTGAGTTCTATTACTGATAAATTAATTAGCTGATAGGATTTGCGGGGCTATCTTTAACATAATGAGGTATTTTCTCTTGTAGCTTTTATGATTTTTCTCCTTGTCTTTATCTTTCAACATGTTCACTGTAATCTGTGTTAGTGCAGATTTTTAAAAAAGTTTATTTATTTTCATTGGAAAGGCAGATATGCAGATAGAGAGAAAGATCTTATGCTGGTTCCACTCCCCAAGTGCCTGCAACAGTCAGAGCTGAGTCAATCCAAAGCCAGGAGCCAGGAGCTTCTTCTGCATCTCCCATGCAGATGCAGGGTCCCAAGGCTTTGGGCCTTCCTTGACTGCTTTCCCAGGCCACAAACAGGGAGCTGGATGGAAGTGGAGCTGCCGGGGTATGAATCAGCGCCCATATAAGACCCCCATGTAGGCGAGAGAGGATTTAACCGCTGAACCATTATGGGCCCAGGACAGGTTTCTTAGTGTGTGTTAGTCCTATGAGGAGCCTTATATGAAGCTTGAACATAAATACTAAGTCATTATTGCTTTCAGCATTTGTTTTCTACTCCATTTTCACTTTTCCTTCTAATTCTCCTATAGTACGTATGCCTTATATTTTTCAGAAGCTCTGCTATTTTTTTGTCCATTGTTTTATTTCTGTTCTTTTGACTGTTTAATGTTTCACTGATTCTTGTTCCAGACTGAAGCCACTACTGAGTTCCTCTGATAATTTTCTCATTTGGGTCATTTTGCTTTTGAACCCTATTACTTTCATTTTCTTATATGAACATGCTACAAGATCACATGGGAACGGAAAACGACTTGTCCTGGGAAGACAACCCTGGGCTAAGAGTGGTGTTCTGTAGAATATGAGCATGCTACACCAGGGGCAAGAGCTCCATATTCTCAACCTGTTTTGTATGAGCTAGAATATAGGATTAACTCCATGAACACAGGATAAGTGAAACAACAAAACACCAATCACCTCAGCTGTAGCAGCTAAAAGAGAGACGCACAGAGTCGGGGAAATAAGAGGGCTAATTTTCTACCTTTCTTTGGGTGAAACTTCCTCTAAAGTGGGACAGGAGTGATCAGGAGCCAAGTGTTGCTTGTCACTCTGACTCAGAATAGAGCTTGTCACAGCAAACTGGGAAAGAGCGGTTGATCATTATTGGCAAACCCATACTGCAGTTAACTACATTTGGTAGATTTTCTTGAATACATGTTTCTCGTTTGAATGTTATGCTCTTGAGGAAGTTTCCAGGGGCTATATATGATTACATATGCAAACACACAACATAGACACACACACACACATACACACACACATATATACATATAATATATATAACATATAAAATTTATTTAAACCAGTTAAATGTTTCACTTGGAAGAAACTGCCATGTTCTTCACATGGTTTTGTTTTATCTGAGTACTTTGGTCATTTATATCAACTTACATGAAATTTTGGTGTGGATTTATATTATGCACAAAATTAAATTCACAATTTAAAATAAAGAGGAAAGATTTGAAATAAATGAGAGTGCATCAAATTAGTAAGATGCCAGCAAAAGTGAATATTAAGTCCTGCCATTCTGAACTTATTGGTGTTCATATCATAGTATAAGCAGCTGTAATTTATTCAGTGGAAGGCAAATATCAAGTGCTTTTCGTGAATTATATCGAACTCTCCTAAGAATTCCACATGTTAAGTGGTATAATTTCCTTCTTTAAAATGAGAAACCTGACCCATAAGGTCAGACAGAGCAGAGAACTAGGATTGACTAGAATCCAGATCTGCTTGGCCCAAGTCTGTATTCTTCATATGCTCCATAGAAGGAAACATTTAAATTCATCTGCAGAAATAGTTTCCAGGAAATATAAGAATTGTGGCATATTAAACAGGTGATACTATGCAACGTATTTGATCAAAAATAACATTTTATAAATGTATTTCACTTTATTTGTCGATGATAAATGGAAGCTAACTGTATTTCAAAAATTACTGATTATATTTTCCTGAAATTCCCCTTAATCTAATATCTTCTTGATTAACTTAATATAACAGTGTATTCATAGTAATAGATGACACTCTATTAGAATCAATAAAAAAGGAATTCCCAAGAACATGTCTAAATACGTTAAATGTAGGTATTTCTCAATTTTATTTAAGTATTTGGAATCAGTGAGTAGAATTTAGTATTTACTATTTTTGGTTTAGCACTATTTCATTTTGTAACATTAGTGGTTTTTTAAACATCATAAAATAGAGAAACAGAAAACTACCTAGTGTTAACTACTTTTTTTTTTTAACATTTCAAATAGAATGGGAATGACACAACAGAACGAAGTAAGCGTATATCATAAAACATATGAAATATTTTCATGATAAGCTAGCAAAATACCATAATCATTGTTCTCAAGACACATAATAGCTCACCACATACATACCTACCTCACTATATACACCACAGAAATATTATGTGAGCTGAAATCTATAGACCATGCACTGAACACAGTTTTTAAAATTTAATCATAGCTTGATGCAAAGCAATACATATCATTAAAAGAAATAATTCAAATACAAGTTTTCTAAAATTCTACAAAAGGAAACATTATATAAAAAATACATCTGTACTGATGGCAATATCTATCTTGACATTCCATTAAGATGCTATACAGCATACATGTATCATAAACTAGTGATTTTAGTTTAGTGTTTGTTTTTGCTTACCTTCCAGAAGATCATCCTCATCTATGCTTTTAATAATCCTTGATTTGTAGTCTCGGATGAACATGTATTTTAGCAGTCTTTTAAGCTTTTTCTATTAAAAATAAAAAGTAAAAAGATAATCTATACTTGTATTCACTTACTGATTACACCTAGTATAACTGGGAAAAATATAGCAAGTCTTAGCATGGTTCTATGGAATAAAAGTGTTGAGAAAAGATTAAACATAAAAGCCAAAATGGTATTTTAAAAAAGCAATTTTTTGTTTGCAAGTTTCAGATGCTCCATAATCAGAATAATCACTTTGTGTTTCTTTGAAAAGTCTGAAATTCTTTTTTTAGAATGTGATACCACATTCCTCATACTAAGCAAAATGTAGTTACTCTGTAGAATTTTGTAAACATTCAGAAGAAAACTTTATTTTTAAAAGTTGACATAAACATCTAGATAGTGAGTTTAGAACAACTACCTTAAAATGCCTGATTACTGCTTTTTATTTTCTAATAAAACTGGTTGACGTGTTGTAGCCCTGGAAGACACTCTGTAATCTGAGAAATCTGTTTCATGAATCTTAAAGCTGATGATGACAGTTAGGTCTTAATGATGGCCTTCACTGGCTTTATTAATCTCTGTGCTCCTTAACTTTCAGAGTAAGTGTTTAGTAGTTTGTTCTCTCCATGCATAGTACACATTATTTCTGACTCCTGACATTTGGCTTTAAGACTTCTAAGAAGTGTAACTTACTAAGCTTTTCACATGCTCTTCACCTAACATTCCCAATAGTCCTCGCACGAAGGTAAACACATCAGCATCTTTTTGTACAAAGAGTGTGTGGTAAAGAATACAACCTTTGAATCTTATTTTTACAAAGCGAGGAAACAATCTTTACCTCACATGCTTATTGTTTGAAGAACTGGTATATTTTATAAAATACAGCAGTGAATAAATAATTCTCACATAAAAACAGAAAAATTATTAGGAGAAAAGGCATTCACTTGCATACATGTTTTTTTTCCTCCTACCCTTCTCTCTTAATTCTATACTGTACTTTAATTTTCCTTTGTCTGATACTCTACCTATGTAAGGTCCTTTACATTCTTTTTGGAACAGGGAAGCATAGAAATAAAAAGAGCTGGCAACTCTTACATCACAGCTGTTGTTTTTTGGTACAAAGTTCCTGATTGAAGAGCCCTTGCGAAAAGCACATGAGCAGTGTCAAATGGTATACACTCCTGAAGCTTCAATTTAATTTAGAATTCAGGCTTGCCCAGAAGAAAGAAAAATTGTTGGCTGTCAGTGTGGACTTTATGTGCTCCTTCTTCACCTCCATCAGTGCAAAGGCGCGCTGACAGAACCGGTGCAATACGAGTATCCATTCTTTTATGCCCCCGCTGGTTTCATTTCTGTGGCATTTTCTGCTTTCTTTCCCCAACCACCACTTCTATATGGTATCGGATGATACACCTCCTTAATCTTCCAATAACAATGAAGTCACCAAATCTGATAAACTCTTAACTCTACACTATTTCTTGGAATTCTTCCTTCTCTTTCATTTCCAGAGACTCCATACTAATCAAACTTCACCCTCATTACTGACACAGCAGTCTGTAAATTCCCTTGCATGTGGTCTAATCTGTACATGAGTGCATGGGCCTCAGTCTAGACAGAATCTCCACTGCAACACTCCTACAATATTGCCATCTCACTGTGTAATCCTGAAATTCTGTGGACCTTAAAATGCTCTTTCAACTCAGTCATGCAGATTTTTCTCAGCCAAGTTAGAAGATTCTGGAGAGTGAAGTCATTTCATATTATCTAAGAGATGAGTCTGTAGAACGTGTAAAATGCTACAAAGCCTTTATGCCTAGGTACTCATAAAAAATAATCCTGACAAAACTATACTTAAACATTGGTTTAACTAGTTTAATGCCAGAGTTAAAATGCAAGAAAAGTAGTTCTTTTCGAAAAATGGAAATTGGGGCACATTCTGATGCTACTAATAAATTCATCTTAATGGACCTACTTCCCATTACCCAGTGTCACAAAAGAACTTTGTGCTTCAAATATAAAAAAATAATGTACAAAAGCATATGATTATAATGTTAGTGCACAAAAAGAGAAGTAAAACAAATAAGCCCACCGACTGTATCCCAGTCACAAGAACAAAACACACAGTTAATATTTAGTGAATCTTATGTAGTAATGAAAACATTAAAACAGACATGGAAGAAATGAAGATCAGGGTAGCACAATTTTTACATAAACACATCCATTCCTGTAAATCCTAATTCTGTGTAGGAAACCTATTTTTCTGTATGAACTCTGAAGTCTAAAACATCAATAGTTCTGATTCGAATTTGAAAACCAAAGAACAAAGATGGCATAGGTTCCTCCTTTAAATTATACTAAGGCACACACTTAGAATTTTAACACACTGGAATTATTTTAGATTACCTTATCTTTGCGCATCAAAAAGAGAAGATCTTCAGGAGAAATCACTCTTGCTCCCCGCAGCTGCGAAACTTCAGCAGCTTGCTGTAACTAACAACAAAGGAGAATCAGAAATATTTCTTAATAACATAAATGAAATACAGTCATGATGTCTCAAAACAGATCAATACACTAAGAATTGAAAACCTTAGGGAATAATGCTGCAATCACATTATTGATTTTAAAAGCAAATATCTTACATTTTGTGAGACATTTAAAACTGCAATTAGCTTATGAGCCCACCTGTAACTGATACAATAAATAGAAATCTTTGATTTCTTTCATGCAAAAGAAATATCATGCACAGCTTCCAGAAATGCATTAATGCACCTGAAAATAATTTTATGAAATTTTATCCTTCCTACCCATGTGAGCAATGGTTTCACTCAGTATCAGTAGTTGAATAAGTATATTATTAATCTGAGCTCCCATGCTGGTATGATTTGAAATAGGCCCATTCAGAACTTTAAAAGATCAACAAAAACAGTAGCTGTTTCTAATATCCAAAGGGAAAAAAATACTTTTAGTTTTGGCAAGTCTTCAGTGGTTAAAAGATTCAGTCCATAAATCATAATACTGGACTGCATTAATTTCTTTCCACACTAATCACACACATACAAAAAGTTAACTGTATCTGGAATGCACAACACAAAACATACTGCATGAAAATTTAGATTCCCCCTGAAATGTTCATCTAGGCACTTATTTCTACAAACTTTTTTAAGAGTTTTCAGGAATTCAGAAGTACTAGAAACACAATCTTATTTGAAAATGACCTGAAAAATGAAAGAATGTGAAAAGTGATAGTTTTATTTTCTGGCACAGGCAAACTCAGTTTCTTATTTTGATTAGTGGGAAGAAACATAAAATATGTCCATCTGAAAAAAATAAAGATGCTGGAGAAAACACTACAAAAATGTGGCCGTAACGTCTTCCAAATTTGATCAAACCATGCTGATTGCACCAAACCAACTCTAGCCAATCTGAAATACTGTAAAAAATATTTATGTATAAAAGCTGTTTGTAATGCAATCTGCTATGAAATGAATAAATCTAACAATTATTCTTGGGAACTAATCTTCAAAAAGTGGTACACTGTTATCTTCACAATTATCTGGAATCAAATAGTGAATTTGTGCTAAAGAAATTGTTTGAATGTTTAAGTGATTCTGCTAAGTAAGCTTCAAAACTTCTACAAATACACATAGGACAAAACAGACTATAAACTCCTTATTTTGTTAGCTTTACCACTGAATTTCCTGGATACTGGTGGCTGGTATATAAACATAATGCTATCTAAACAAAGAAATTTAAATTTAACTGTGAACCATTTAAAAAGAAATCATGGGAGGTAAGTTTTTAAAAAGATGATAAATCTATACAAAAAAAAAAAACTAATAGGTTTTTTTTTTAATTAATTATTTTGCATTATGTGACAGCTTCATAGGCTCTGGGAATCCCCCCACCCCTCCCCCCCTGGTGGATTCCTCCACCTTGATGCAGTATTACAGTTCAAATTCAATCAAGATTCTTTCCTTGCAAACGTATACCAAGCATAGAGTCCAGCTACTTATTGTCCAGATGGGTTGAACAGTTTCTTGGGGAGACCATTTCTGGTCCGAAGTTAGAGCTGGTAGAATATCATCCCAGTCAATTAAGAGTCCCAATATAACATCAAGAGCAATTTGCAACATTATGGAATTGACATGGTTTTGAGTAACCAGTATGTTAAAAAAAAAAAAAAAGCAAGTTCTTAACCACAACCTATGATTAGCTCATTGACATTTCAATTTTAGTTTATGTACAGGACTGGCTGCTACATACCTTAAAATGGCTATAAGGTACCATTCAGCTGTCTCGTGTCTATTTCATTTTAGTATTTAGCCATTTGTTGTGTTGAAGTATAATTTTGCTGATCTTGGCAGATTTTAGGATAATCTAGACTGGCTTGTAACTCTAACAAGACATTTGTCGACAATTAAGGTGCAGAACATTTTTTTTGGGGGGCGTGCAGGAAAATCCTCAACACCATGGTGAGGAGCGACTAATCTTTGTGTCCCACCCAGCAAGGCATGAGCCAATCCACGCCAGCTCTTTCCTGTCAGATTCCAAGCTCTACTTTTTGTTGTTTGTCTCTAATAGGTTTTAAAAGGCATGAATATTCTTCCAGAAACTGTTAAGACTGTCAGGAAAATATGTATACACATGTTTTTTTCAAATAAAAACATTTCTGAAACGGTCTAAAATACATGTAGTCGTGCAGGAGAAGAATATGGATTACCTATCCATTTATCTGACTTCACACTGACCAGGAGACAGCACTGACTGAAAAATGGCAATGACTGGAATATTGAAAACACTATAAAGACAACACTAATTTTACTCAAGTTAAGAAAAGATCAGCAGATACATGTATCCTTCAAGTAGTTTCCCCAATTAATATTTACCCACGCTAGCTACAAATAATATATTTATTAAATAAATTCCAAAATATAAGTTTTTCAAAATATTAACCAGGAGAAGAATGAACACTAAAAATAAAGGCACTGGAGCACCTGACATTTGTAATTGCTTTTGTCAAAACATTACACTACAACCATAAAATTCCACTTAGAATTTTTTGTTTTTTAATTTTTTTATTTTATCTGCCTGCTTTTCTCATTTCTATGAACTCACCTAGTAACCTTATTAGCACTAGCATTGCTCCAATGCCCTAGTATGTTTTAAGCTTTGCCTGGTTATTCTGTCTTTGGGACTGAAAGTATCACTGTCACCTCATCAAAGGCCGCCCATCTCTGGTGTATCCCATGCTCCAAATCCAGTTTCAAACTCTGATCTCTCTTGTGCCAAGAAGAATCTTTGTGCATAATTATCACATAAATTAATTCATACAAATGCATCCATTACTCAATGGCCTGCTTTTCTCAGTTTTTTTCTGGCTATGTCTAAAATAAAGGAAAAAAAAATTCCTCTTCAACATAAAATTGAGTAAGTTAGCAATTTGGCAGTCAAGACTACCCGTATACTGAGCTCAAGAATATCTTTAATATGGAAACAATATGAGAATCAGAAAACTAGTATCAAAAATGCGCCTAAAAATAAAAGATAGGAGAGAATTCTATAATCTAAATAGATGGAAGTTTGGATTCATTATTGGTTGCAGTAAGTCATGTGTTGCTGGAAGAATTTAAACTAAGACAAGAAATAAGCATTATCTAATTTTTCAAATTTTTTCATTACAAAGAAAGTAATGAGTATTTACAATTATGATAAAATTGTATAAGAAATGATAAAGCAGAATGATACTTTAAGCCTAATCACTGGTCTAATAAGCCCAAATCTAACTGTCTCACCATTTGAATAAAGACACAGTAATCAAAACCTTTAGCAGTATATTTGCAATTTAGTAAAACATTTACATCAAGATATTATTCTAGCATAACTGTGATTCAGTTACAGCAGTTTGGTTTTACCTGATGAATATTTTTCCATGATTCAAGTCAACCATAGGCAAGGATACTACATAATCAAGTTCATGGAAAACTGGAATTAAATGATCAATGTATTCTAATGCCAACCTTGAATTCAAGCATAATTTTTTCATGACAGGCATTATTCAGGAGCTTTTGGAAGATGCCTTGCTTTCATTTTTGATATTTTCTTTAAAGATTGAATATTGAAAGGTAATGACATGTCATCTCAAATATCTCATCAATGATCCCTTAAATAAATCTCTCCGCAATTTCTCATTATCAATGACACAATATTCTGATTCAATAATCTTCTGCATTATTGTTATCAACAATTCTGTTGATTTATTTTTAATCTGTTGAGGGTTGTGAACATGTTCTCAGCTTCTACTAAAACTATTCCATGCCTCTGGCGATTTTTTTGAGGGCTGTTTTCTAAATTTCAATGTTGCCAAATTATTGCAAGTTCTAAATTTAACTGACCAAAAGATATATTTCTCAAATACAATGTCCAAATTTCATTGAAAGGTTTATGACAATACACTGTTATCTAACCTCATTAGTCTCTATAGTCTGATAACCTCACAGATTTCCCTAGGCCTTTATTCTTATTACCTTTCTTGTTTCTGTTCACAGAATTCTATATTGAAATTTTGGTCCTTTATGCCTTATGTACTTTGAAGGTTAATTTTATGTATCAACTTAACTGGGCCATGAAGTGCTTAGATAGTCCAACTTCTATTCTGAGTGTGTCTGGCAGGGTGTTTTTGGATGAAATTAGCATTTCATTCAGTGGACAGAGTAAAGCAGATGGCTCTCTGAGTCCATTTTCTGCTGATATAGCAGAATACCATAGACCGGGTAATTTATAAACATGTCAATTTATTTGGCCCATGTTTCTGGATGCTTAGAGACCCAGAGCATGATGCCTATACCTGGAGAAGCTCTTCCTGATTGTTCAAAACCTGGTAAAAGGCAAGCGAGCAGACACCAAACACAGAGGGAGTGGGTGGGGTTCAACTTGTAGTCTCTTCTCAGTAGCCCACTCCACAGACTACCATGAACCCACTGATGAAGAGAGAGAACTCATAACCCACTCCCCACTTGGAGGTTCTACCTGTCAATGTCACTGTAGTGACAAGTGAATTTTTCTCTAAAGTAAACGGGTCTCTTATAATCACTTGAAGACTTGAACAGACCTATGCACATATAAGACAAGGCTGAGTAACAGGGAACCATTTCTGCCTGAGTACATGAGCTGGGGTATTGATCTTCTCTGGCATTTGGTCTCACCCATGATTTATGTGTCCTGGGATGGTTATGTGCAGATTGGAGCCACACATCTAGGTTTTGTCTCTCCTGGGTTTTCAGCTTGATGACCAAGGGCCATGGGACTTACTGGAGTCCAGGACAGCCCAAGTTCATTATAATAGATACATTAATACACATACTCTGTTGGGCCTTGCATGGTAGTCTAGCAGTTCAAGTCCTCACTTTGCATGCGCTGGAATCCCGTATGGGTGCTGATTCTAACCCCAGTAGAAACACTTCCCATCCAGTTCCCTGCCTGTGGCCTGGGAAAGCAGTCAAGGATGACCCAAAACCTTGGGAACCTGCACCCATGTTGGTGACCTGGAAGAAATTTCTGGCTCCTGCCTGTGAGTCAGCACAGCTTCAGCCGTTCTGGCCACTTGGGGAGTGAACCAGCGGATGGGAGATCTTCCTGTCTCTCCTCTTCTCTGTATATCTTCCAAAAAAATTAAATAAATCTTTTTTTAAAATTTTTATTACAGATATACAGAGAGAAGGAGAGACAAAGAGGAAGATCTTCCATCCGATGATTCACTCCCCAAGTGAAGCCCCAACGGCCGGTGCTGCACGGATCCGAAGCCAGGAACCAGGAACTTCTTCCGGGTCTCCCACACGGGTGCAGGGTCCCAAGGCTTTGGGTCATCCTTGACTGCTTTCCCAGGCCACAGGCAGGGAACTGGATGGGAAGTGTTTCTACTGGGGTTAGAACCGGTGCTCATATGGGATCCCGGGGCATTCAAAGTGAGGACTTTAGCCACTAAGCCACAACGCCAGGCCCAAAAATTAAATAAATCTTAAAAAAATACATACACCCTGTTGTTTCTATTTACTTGGAGAACTCTAACACAGCATTAGATTTGAATTAGGAAAATTTCCTGATTCTTTAGGATGCAGTACTTTCTTTCTCCCATGCCTTTAGGTGACTTTTCCCTTACTCTACAAAGCTCCTATCATCCTCTTCATAATTTAAATCCCCAAATTTCATATGTGTTTCTTTCTCCCTCAAAGATTTATTTATTTATTTATTTATTTATTTATTTATTTACATGTCAGAGTTACATACAGAGAGAGTGAAAGGCATAGAGAGAGGACTTACACCTGCTGGTTCACTACCCAGGTGGCCTAACAGCTAGGGCTAGATCAGGCCAAAGCCAAGCTCTGAGAACCTTATTTGGATTTCACATGCAGAGGTATGTGCCCAAACACACTGACTATTTGCTGTGGTTTTCCTATGCTACTAGCAGGGCACTGGATGGGAGTGGAGCATTGAGACTGAAACTACTGCCTGTACGGGATGCAGGCATCATACCTGGTAGTTTTACCAGCTAGGCCACAGTACCAGCCCCAATGCTGTGTTCTGATACAGGCGTTTTTCATATTTTGATGAGTACTCACAGGAATACTTGAACCTATATATTCTTGTTTTTCATATCTGGGAAACTGTCATGGATTGCTTTGAAAATTTACTTCTTTTTCCACAGGTTTGTTCTGGAATGTCTAACGACTTAGTGCTTGTGAATTTGTGTATGGAATCTCCAGTACTCAAGATATTTTTATTTCACTCTTTAGAGAGTATACAGTGATTTACCAGTTTGGCAAGAGGAGAGTCGACTGCATTATGATTTGGATAGGATACTGAAATAAAATTCTTCCTTTACTTTCTACAAATCTTTCTGGTTTTAATCCTGAGTTTTATTGTATCTCAGCCTTTTGTCTAAAATCAGTGCAATTTAGAGTTTTTCCAAGTCCCAAAGTTTTGTTTTTATCAATTATGTATAGCCTATAGCATTACAACTCACTGCAAAGTTTAAATTTTTGACATCTCTCATGTCTTATTTGTTCATCTCCCATTTTCTTTGTCTTTGTAATCTTATGTATTTAAAATTATTTTTGCTGTTATTTAGTTGGGTTTTGAGAAATGCACATGTACCACTCATTTTTCTTGAGGCTGGCATTCCTTTTATACTAAATTATATCAAGTTACTATACTATGCTGTGTGTCTTCTATATATTATTTCACCTAATTCTCATGACAAACCTAAGAGATAACTAAGCATATAAAGCTGGTCCTAAGTAATAAATGTATAACATCAAGTCACTTGTTTCTCTCCAAGATTGATTTCTTATTCAGAATTGAAGAAGATATATATGTTCACTTAATCAAGACTTATATTGCATAAAAAGTCTGCTCATAAAATATTCATAACATGGTCCCCAAATCGATCATGATTCAGCTTAGGGCTTTTAAAAAACTTTATGATTATATAGATACTTTGTAAGTTAAGTGTATAACATACTTCTAATATTGAATTTTAATATTTTCCTAGGCTATCAGTAAGTCGTACAATACTCCCCTGTGGTGCTACATATGTTTAGTATTCTTTAAAATTTAGTATCAACTATTAAACATTAAATATAATTTTAAAAATTTAAATTAAAATTTCCGAAAGATGGGAGCTTGTCCTGTGTTTGTATAAAGGAATATATAGCTATCTTTTGGTTCCTAATATGCAAAAAACAATATACTTCAAAATTCGCTGATACATGCAATTTTCTGAACACAAAATGTTCTGGTAGCCTATAAGGTGTGTGCTTTGCTTTTGTCATTAATAATGTCTCCTTTTTCTTTGCTTTACTTTTTGGCAAATTTCCTCTTTTCACCACATTTCCTTCTGTTCACATTTCTAAAATGTTATCAACTGTGACAGTGGCAGCTATAGCTTGTTTCTTCAAAGAACAACGATTTAACAACAGTTTGAGTTAGCTGCTTTTTTTCAGAACTTTCCTTAATTTTTTGAAACTAGCCGGATTCCATCACACCCTGAATGCTTAGGAATAAACACAGGTTTTGCAGAAAATCTCCATGGTTAGATTATGGTACTAAAAGCACTGAATTATACTAGACCACACACAGACCACTATAATGATTAGAAAAGTTACCAAATGGAAAGAATAAAGTAATATGGAAGAATAATTATGGGGAGTAAGGAAATTTATTTCTAATTTTATATCTACTACTATCACCTTTAATTTTGGCAGAAGAAACTTTATAATTTTGTCTTTTTGTTGAGAAAATTGACGGACAAAACACCAATTTTGGAATTTTAGAACTAGTTTCATAGGCTGGATCTAAGAACCTCATCCACATAGTTTGCGAGGATCTGCCCTGAGGCTCAACTAAAATCTGGCTGCCTCATCAGTGAAGTGTGTCATCTCCTGGTTATCACTTTCATTTTATAATCTCAGTACACAATTTCATTGCAATTGCTCTATATACATTCATTTATCAACTGATAAGACTTACAAATAATAACACAAACAACAAAAACCATCAAAAACTGTTGCCATTTTGCTTCTCACATTAGTTTTAAATACTTATTTGATGTTTAAATAATGACATTTAGGATTCCACAGGCCCTAAATAAATTATCTACATTTAGAAAAGAGAAACTAAAGTTTGTAGTATACATAAAAATATTTATCAAGTTTTAACATCCACAGAGATTAAAAACTTTCATTCAGAATTAATTAGTTTAAGAAAAAAAATTTGGCTCTTGGGGCAGAATGCTATGGTTTGTGCAGAATATAACTATTGAACTTAGGCTGGAAATTAAACTCCAAAGTCATAAATAGAACATTGTTATAAATAATACTAAAAATAATAAAAATGACTCAATTATGGTGCTTAGGAGCTGAGCCAAAGGGAAAGTTCTTAGCACACTGGGGTGTATTTGGGAAGTAGTCCTTTAGAGAAGGTTAGTTATGCAAATTGAGTTGAGTTCAGCAATTTTTTTTCTGCTTTCTGGCTTGCAATATGATCAGTTTTCAAAACTTATTCCATTCCTCTACACACTGTCATCCTCTGGCCTTCCAGAGGGCCAAACCAGCAAGACTCACCCAACATTGGACTGAAAACCTCCAGAACTAGGAGCCAAAATAAGTGGCTTATCTTAGGTATTCAGTTATGGTAACAAAAAGATAACAGTACAAGATATAAAAAAAAATCTATGTTGATATATTACATAATTATTATATATTTATGCAAAACTTTTCTCTTTAGCTTTAAATATGTAAGTATGTACATATATGTATGCTGAGTATGCAAATGCATAACATATGGATGTATAGTACCTGACACACTTTTTTCACAAGACATTAGGCTTCATCTAAACTTAAGGGAAGTACTATGTGAGCTTTTCTTGATAGAGAATTATCTTCTCCTTTGATAATTTCTCACACAAAAGCCAGTGCAACATGAAATATGAAACACGAAAGAAATATTTTAGTATTCATTGTGTTTTGTAGCTATAACTTCTTATTGGCGAAGCAGAGAGGGTGGGATAGAGAGAAGAGAAAGAAACAATGATTATTGTTGGTTCACTCTGCAAATGCCTAAAAAGGCTGGAGAGCAGTAAAGCCAGGAGCCAGAAACTATATCCAGGTATTCCAAGTGGGTGGCAGGGAGCCAATTGTATGAACCATCCCTTGCTGTGTCTCCCAGGGCATGCACTTGCAGGAAGCTGAAGAGTGAAAGCAGACATTGGATTCAGACAGCAGATACCGACATCCAAACCAGCAGTTGAAACTCTAGATCATCTCCCGCCACTGTAACAATAGCTGGTTTTTGTAGACCACAGGCTCTTTAAGTGTGCACTAAAGAGAGGTGAAAACCAAAAGAGCTCCCAACTTCTTTGTATCTTCTGGTTCTAATATTTAACCCTGGGTATAGCTTTAGTTCCAAAGTAAATTTTTAGGTTATTGAGAGAAATGCAGACTTAAAAGGAGGAATGGTATAACTTCATGAGGTACAAATAGGAGGCAATTTACAAAGAAATTCCACTCAATGAACCCAATCAATTGAGTCTGGAAGGAAGCATGATGCTGGGCTCTTATTTAGCATTAACAACTTATTTCACCACAATGTTTTCCAAGGTACACAAATCAGCAGGTGACACAGTTAATTATTTCAGTATTCTACCCACCCAACAGTTTCAGATACATTTGAAAGCCAAAGATAGTTGCAAAATGGGATTACAGCAACGCAATTACAAATGCATAAAAGAGATTGGCCTCCATCCATTTCCCATCTGCCCTATGCTTTTATGATATGATGACCAGACACAATTTGGATATATTTCCCCCTCAGTCTATCAGAGACCATAGACCTTATTCAAATCTTGTATCCATAGACTGCTTGCATAGGAAAAGTAATACAGGTTGTATATAGTATTTGTCAAATTAGATGTAGTATATGTAAAACTAAATGAAAAGTAGGGTTTCATAAGTCCAGATGTCAGCTTTAGATTCTACCATGAGGTTATCAAAAAGGGCTCAAAAAGATGATATAGTATAGGTCTTATTACATTCACCGATCATCATAAAGATCAAGTGAAATAATGTAGTAAGGCAAATACACATGTACAAAACACTACAAAGCACAAGACACTGCTTAGGAATAATTGGTTCTTGGCCAGGGGAAAGTAAAATAGAAATGTATATAGGAAAGGAAGAGAGTCCAATGATAATTTGGTAGACTGAGAAAATGTTTTAGCTTGTTACTAAACCAAATTCATGACATTTTCCATCCAACAATACACACACAGATATTTTGAGAAAGCTACTAACATAGAGAAGGTAGAGTTGTATAGCCTTCAAAGACCTAAGTGAGAAGTCTGCAGCTTTCTGAGTCTTTGACTCAAGCATAGAATTAACCACTCTCTACTGTGCTGCCTGAGTTAGCTGACACGACTTCAGCCAGCTTACCACCTAGTGCTCTGTTGTGTAACCACCCCTTTACAATAAGAAAGCAGGCTGTAAACTCTCTGTCAAGGTGTATTAGAATAAAATAAAATGTATTTAAGCGATTTCTTACTATGACAGATGTGGGAGAACAGACACAGGAACTACAGTCAGACGGCTGAGGATTGCTGGATCTTACTCTGATCTCTGTGAACTACATATGTATGGTCAATTGCTATAGTGTAAGTGTTACTAACTTACCAAAACAGACAAAGTGAGAAGCCAGCTATTGTGAAAAAATGTTAAAAAGAACAAATGAATAAAAGAAAAATAGAAGCAGGAAAAGAAAATGCCCAAAGAATAGCCAACATGTTATCAAAGCTACCAGAAGAGAAACCAAGAGTGGCAAATCTTTGTACTACAGTATCGAGGATGAGGCTACAAAGACGTGGGCAAGCACTGAAACTAAAGTATCTAATTAATTAATTAATCAATTAATTTGAAAGATTGACAGATAAAGAGTGTGTACAAGGGATAGAGAGAGAGATTCCATCTGTTGGATCACTTCCAATGACCAGGGCTGGACCAGTTGAAGTTAAGAGGTAGGGGTTTCATCCAGGTCTTCCAGGAGGGTGGCAGGGACCCAAAAACTTGGAATATCTGCTGTTGCTTTTACCGGGCCACAAGCAGGTACCTGGATGAGAAATGCAGCAGCACTGCTTCTCTCCATGCCAGGTTAAGACTTGGAAGGCTTTTTCCCTGAGGTATTGGGATAAGGAGGGCAGGGCTCCTCTAAGGGAGATAAGCAGGGGTGAGGTTCCTGTGGAGGAAGGGGAGCAGAAAGAAGGCTTTCAGAGGATTGCTTCAAAACTGGAGGAAAGTCTTATCTACTTGCAAATTACCCTTCAGGTGGTGAGGATAGAGGAATTTGGTGGATAGTCAACTTACCACTGTTCATCAGGGAGACTGAGGCACCAATTAGCTTTCTAGAACACCTCAAGGGGGCAATTGTAAAATTCTCTGCCTTGGACCCAGACACAGTGGAGGTGGAGCAATCCTCAAGGACAAGTTCCTTGTACAGTCAGCCTTGGATATACGGAAAAAGCTCCATGCTTTTGGCAGACCCTGGTAAGTTCTCTTTGGACCAATTGATCCAGGCAGCTAATACTGTTTACTATAATTGAGACTTAGAGAAGGAAAGGTGGAAAGACAGCTGTCATATAGTGAAATGCTGGCTGCTATGAGTGCGTTCACCTCAAGGAAACAAACAAACAAACAAACAAACAAACAAAAAACACTGTGATGCCACAGCTGTGGGAAGTCAGGTCCGTTTTGGAGAGAATGCCCTCAAACCAAAGGCCATGTCCCAACTGCAAAGGGTGGGGTCATAGGAAATCATAATGTCCCCAGCTCCACAGGGAGCTGACCAGGATCCCCAGTGATGGTTCCCGGAGTCTCTTCTCCAGACTCTCATCATCTGAGTTTATACTGAGGAGCCTCAGGTTTCCCTGATGGTGGGATCTCAAATAGTTAATTTCTTACTAGACACAGGTGCTGGACTTTCTACCTTGCTTTTTTCTCCTGGACCCAGATCCTCTCAAAAGGTAACTGTACAAGACATCTCTGGCTAGCTTCTCAAGTGGTATTTCACCCAAACACTGGCTTGCACTTGGTGAGATCTCCACTTCCACTAATATTCACTTGTTATTCCTGAGACACCTGCTCCCTTAGTGGGGCAAGGTGTATTAGTGAAGGTCCTTGTAGGTCCCCCTTGATGTTCAAGGTTGTTTTCCCCTTCTGAGGTAGATACTGACTCTGTTGCCTGATATCAGCACTTGCAATCAACCTGATTCTCCAGAACCAACCCGTGGACCACTGCAGTATTCGAAGCTGCTTTTCAGAAAGGCACCTGCCAAATACATTTAGTAAACAAAATGCTGGCTCTGTAGGCAGGAACTGTTACAATCAAATTCTCACATCTGAGAATGACATCTGCTGGCCAAAGCAGATGCCTCTAGTGTCTTGTGTAAGCGCTTAGGAGAGTGGTATTCAAAAGTCAGTTATATTTGGACCCTGTAATCTCAATACTCTTGTGTTCTTTGTTTCCCGATTAGGGGTCTTCAGACTCCAGATGGGCCCGAACATGAAACTTTGTATTAGGACCAACTTCTGTCACAACAACTTGGATTACCCTGCCATCGCTCTGTGGATCTCACACCTCTAGGGCCCTCTTTACCGGAATGATGCCCCATTTCAGTAGGAAGTAGCTAGAAGATGCCTTTGCCTTCTACACCCTTCTGAAGTAGGATGCGGGATTCCAAGAGGGGGGGGGTCTGAGACCATTCAAGCCTGCAGAAATCTTGGTTACATCTTCAAATGGGCAGAAAAAAATACTACCTGGCCATTTCCTAATTTTTTAAGAGAACACCAATGAAGAATGATTTACCTGCAGGATCCCGCTCAACAATGAGGGGTCAGGGAACACTTAAAATCCCAAGGCCCTTTCTCAAACCTTTGGTGTCTCTCCCTCTTTCCTTTGAAGAGGCATCTCTCCTCACAGCTTTACCTTGGGAGGTGCTTTCCGCTTCCCTCTATGTCCCTGCTATGTTGGACACTTTGTAAATAAACTTCTCTGAAAACAAAACAAAACAGCTGCAGCAGGAACCCAAACTGCTGCCCACTTGGGATGATGGCATCAGAGGCTGGCTGTGGGCTTATCCACACACCCACAGTATGTCATAAATCAGACCACTAAAATAATTTATTATTTTAAACTTAATGCTGGTTCTTGGTTTGTTCATTCAACTGTATTTATTGAGCATTTGGTATAAGCATTTACCATAGGGCTCGAGATTAGAAATTGTGCTAATCAGAAGCAAAGTAAAGCAAAGCAACGACATATACATTAAAAAACAAACAGAAAAATCAAAAAGAAAATAAATCAACAATTACTGCCTAGCTTTATAGGGTTTATGGACTGCTTGTTTTTTAGTTGAGATGTACAATAAGGTCAGGTATTTGACAGAAGTGATGGCCACCCATGTGGGAGCCCTGGAGTGAGTTCCTGGCATCTGGCTTTGTCCAGGTTTAGCTTTGGTTCTGGGCATTTGGGGAGTGAACCAGTGGATGACAACTCTCTTTCTACCTCTCAAGTAATGAAAACAAGTAAGATGTAGAACAACTGCCAGCAGATATTATAAAGTCTAACCTAAAATAAATAGGCTTCACAAATTCATGCTACAACTAGGTAGATACCACAAGGCATAAACTGTGCTGAAGAGGATGCTAACTAAGTTAAACTCTGCAAAAAATGCACTAAGAAAACAGGCTACATTAAGATAATTAAGCTTATTAGATTGCTTCAGATTACCTAAAAAGCTTTAAAAAAATCTTCATTTCTCTGTAGTTAACATTCACTTAAGACAGGAGCCAGGATAAATTTCTGGTCTTAAAGGCAAATAAGACTGTGCCTGCAAGTCCCAAATCAAGATTTGGAGAAATCTTTAATTCTCAGAATTTGCCTGTCTGAATCTCTGCTAATGTGTGTGCATCTAGAACATCTTTCATAATGATCCCATATGGGTTCATAATTAATTACTTAAATATATGTTTGTAAGCTACGTGTCTGGGGGAAAAAGCATCATTAACACAGGAAAAGAATTAATTCAAGAACCATTTGCAAGGATGGGAGTGAAGTTTCAGGAAAATCATCAGAAATACTGTGGTACTTCTTTGCTACTATGCCCATAAACCACTCTTATCATTATTCTTAAAAATTTTTTACCAACATGTAATTCTTGTATACCTTCAAGGACACACAGGAATACACTTTCCGCATAAACTCAGCAAACCAGGAAGCCAGCCTCAACCATCTCCCTATTCTCTCTCCATATCTGTAGTCCACCAGCTTCCATTCTTCAGTTTCTTATATAGGATATAATCCTTTATGGTATTCTCTAGTAGTCCCATTGAACTGTGAAACCCTAGAGTCTATTACTGATAATTATGTTTGGGTATCTTTTATTCAACCTCTCTTTCTCATGCCTCTACTACTCAACTACTTGGACTACTACCCACCTAAACATGATATGTACTTGAGCAGGAAGTTTCAATGAGAAGTAGAAGGTATCCCAAGTGGTTGCTGACAACTTCTCTGATATAATAAATTGAAAGAACTGATGACAGTGACTGAGTCCACTTTCAACTTTAACACTATCCCTATCACTATCATCTTAAGTGTAAATATACAGAATCCTCTTCTTGTTTTTTTCCATAAACGTAGGACTTCTTAAATATAAACCTACAACTATTTTTCACAACACTAGAATGATTTTGCAATGTAAATAAATACATCCCATAAAATACACACAGGTAATCTGAAGTAAGGAATTATTTATCAAAGGTTTTAAAGGTGTTATAATTTTATATTTGATAAGGACTAAATAGCAGCAAAAAAGCAAATCAAGGCTGATATATCAGAAATTAAGAACACAATAGAGCAAATTAAAAGTACAGTGGAGAGTCTCCAAAATAGAATGAAGGAAGCAGAAGAAAGAATCTCAAAATCAGAAGATATATCCTGTCACCAGGGAGAAACAAACAAAAAGCTGGAAACAGAGCTGGATCAGGCCAAAAAAAGTATTCAAGGATTGAAAGACACTATTAAAAATGCCAAATATAAGAATTACGGGTGTCCCAGAAGGTGAAGAAACAGAAACTGGTTTTAAAATATATTTAATGAAATAATAAGGAAAAATGTCCCTAATCCAGAGGAAGAATTGGGAAACAATATCCAGGAGGGGCACAGAACTTCCAACAGGCTAGTTCAAAAGCGATCTTCACCAAGACATGATCATCAAGCTCTCTTCAGTTGAACATAAGGAAAAGATCCTTAAATGTGCACGTGAAAAAAATCAAATGACATATAAAGGAATGCCAATTAAACTCACAAGAGACCTCTCACAGGAAACTCTACAGGCAAGAAGAGAATGGAGTGACATATTCCAGATTCTAAAAGAAAAAAATTGTCGGCCCAGGATAACATATCCAGCAAAGCTTTCTTTTGTCTTTGAAAATGAAATAAAAGTCTTCCAAGTCAAGAAAAGTTAAAAGAATTTGCCTCTTCCAAACCTGCCCTACAAATGATACTTCAAGATGTTCTCTTGACAGAGAAGAGGAATAACACCCAACAAAACCAAAGGCAAATGTGAAGAACATCCCAGTAAAATAACAGAAGACTAAATCAATGAACAAACCCATTCCTAAAACGAAAGAACCAAATTACCATCCATATATTTTAACCCTGAATGTAAATGGCTTAAGCTCAAACAAACGTCATAGATTAGTAGACTGGATTAAAAAACAAAACCCATCTATTTGTTGCCTACAGGAGACACATTTCACCAACAAA
This sequence comes from Ochotona princeps, assembly GCF_030435755.1. Lineage (NCBI taxonomy): Eukaryota > Metazoa > Chordata > Mammalia > Lagomorpha > Ochotonidae > Ochotona > Ochotona princeps. Next base: position 103,603,385 of record NC_080832.1, on the reverse strand, counting down.
GATCAGCAGAAACTATATCTCATGGATTTTGATTTTATTTTTTAGTTTCATCTCTTCAAAACACTGTCTTCTGATTAAATTATTCAGTGACTCATAGATCATACAGAAGCATCATTTTCTTCAAGAAGGTTCTTGATTTTCATTTCCTCAGAGACACATTAGTCATTCAGTAGCATGTTATTTAACTTCATGGTGTTAATTTCTTTTTTCTTCCTGTTGTTGATTTTGTTTTGTGGCTTTTCATTTAAGAAGATGTATAGTAGCTGTGTAATGGAGACTGTCATATCTAGTAATGTTAGAGTGTGGGTAAAATGTTATTGTTGGGCAGTGTGAGATTCCTCTGTACTGAAAAACTGCTACTTTGCTAGGCCAGGAGGTGCCTGGACTTTGGGTGGATTCCGCTTTAGCAATAAATCTGTTCTTTGCTGCCTTGCAACTTTATGAACCTAGGTGCGGTGAAGGGGGGGCAAGGACGCAATTCTTCTCCAGTCCCAGGAACAGGAGGAAGATAACGGTGTGAGAATGGGATGAGCCATAAAGATAGTGGGTATGGGAACAGAACAGGCTCCCTGTGCCTGAAGGTCATAAAAAATTAACAAGTCTAAGGTTGTTACTTTTGATGTATTTCCGAGCCCAAAAGGGCCTATATAATCTCTGTCTTGGACTCGTTCGGGGTCCGACCGCCCGGCTTAGCTGGCCTGCGTGACTCAAGTGCGGTCTGACCCCAGCATGCTTGTACAATAAACTCTGTTTGCTGTTTGCATTACCAGTGAGACTCTGTTGTTCTCTGGGGGTTGACTAGCTCGCACCCTGATGTCCAGGGGCTTTGGCCCGGACTCTAACATTAATGTGTTATTTAACTTCATGGCATTGTAAATTTCTATTTCTGTTGATTTTGTATTGTGATATATAGTAACTGTGACATGGAGACTAACATATCCAGAAGTGAGGCTACAATGTAGTATGCATCTCTACTTCCAGACCAGGATGGAGTTACAATGAAACTGTTCACTATATGCTACAAAATGGACTCTGCCATTGTCCATGTGCACAATGATGGACATATGACTGTGTATGAAGAACTATACACTATAGTAATGATAAAGGGGAACTCACTGGGGAGGGGGAAGAGGAGGGGATAAGGGAAATCCCAGGAGCCTATGGAACTGTATCATAAAATGATAATAATAATAAATAAATAAAAGATTAAAAAAGTAACACAAAGCAAAAAGTGAGTAGCCCTGAAGACTGAATGCAAACTTAAATTTTAAGTATGCAATTAATATTTATACATGCAGATAATAACAGCCACAGAAATATAAAATCTTGAAGTTACATTAGGTATTCAGACGTTATGATATAACCATATGAATAATTTATTAAAACAACAATCAGGACTTTTGACACTTACTTAGAAATTACATAGTTGGAAAGTTCTATTTGCTCTGAATGTTTTAACATCCTTATTAACACAAAGTAGACATTCTTCCAAAACAAAACATACTAAAATAGTTCAAATAGAAATTCATATCCATGGCCTGGCGTGGTGGCCTAGCAGCTAAAGTTTTCAACTTGCACGTGCCAGGATTGCACATGGGTGCAGTTCTAATCCTGGTGACCGTGCTTCCAATCCAGCTTCCTGCTTGTGCCCTGGGAAAGCAGTCAATGATGGCCCAAAGCCTTGGGACCCTGCACCTGCGTGGGAGACCCAGAATAAGCTCCTGGCTTTGGGTCAGCATAGCTCCATCCATTGTGGTCAGTTGGGGAGTGAATCATCAGACGGAAGATCTTCCTTTCTTTCTCTCCTCTTCTCTATGTATCTGACTTTCCAATTAAAAAAAAATAAATCTTAAAAAACCTCATGCCCTTGAGCATCCTGATAATATTATTACTGCTGTATTAATATTATTACTGCTGTATTTCTCATTTTCTCTCAAAGAATGAACTACATGGTGCTGGAAACAGTGCTGTCACATTGCAGGCTAAGTCACTAGTATCCCATATTAGCACAAGTTCCTGTCCTGGCTGCTCCACTTTCAGGCTCCCTCAAATGCCCCTGGGAAAGCAGCAGAAGATAGCGTCACTGTTTGCATCCCTGAAGGAGACCCAGATAGAGTTCCAGGCTCCTTGCTTTGGCAAGGCACAACCCTGGCCATTGTGACCACTTGGGGAGAGAACCAGTGGATGAAAGCATTCTCTCCAACTCTGTATCACTCACTCTCTCTGTGCGCTTCCCTCTGTGCCTTTCAAACAAAATATATCTGTAAATAACAAGTTAGATAGTATTTTACAAAACTACTGAATGACAAAATGCTCCAAAGATTTGTAATTAGTGATCCTGAAAAAGATAATCCAAACTACCAAGGAATGAATGAGCTTTTAACTTGTTATATTTAAGTTAAATATTCTCCATTTTCTTACACAGACCTGTCCATCTAGAAAGGTTGCTTCAGAAAGTTAATGGAAGATGTGTACCATGTAAAATCATGCATACATTTCTATTTATTGGTTCCAAAGTAAACACCTTTTAATTTTACTTGCCATGAAATATTTTAAGCATCCTCATGTGCATGGTGAACATAGTGAGGGTCATAAGCATGACACACAGGTCATGCTCTCCACTTCAGAACTTTGTCAAGCAAATTTCATCAGAGAACAAATTTTGCTTTGTGTTTGTCCTACTGAGGTTAGATTGACACAAGTTTTGGCTCTCTGTCTTCTCTCATTCATTTAATTCAACAAGTACTTACTGTATACCTATCGCGATACTAGGATCTGGGTTGCCGTAATGGAAAAACAGCTATAATTTCATCCTACCAGGAGTTTCCATTATGAAAGAAAAAATAAATGGAAGGTTTTCAAGCCAAACTAAACATGAGAAGAAAAAAAACAGTTTGTTGAAATACAATGTCAAGGAATGGCTAACAGCATGCCATTTCAGCCACTACTTGAAACCTAAAGATTACAGCTGTCTAGCAGTTCCAGCAGCACTCACTGGTAGCAAAAAGATGGAGATTTGCTAGGTAGAGAGGAGCACATATGCAAAGAGCCTGGGGTAACAAAGAACTTTTTGTGCCTGAGAAATCAAAAGACAACAATAGTTGAAGAAAAATAAGAAAACTATCAGTAGCCAATTCATGCAGGACAGTGCTAGTCATCTGTTTGTAAGTCTTCAAAATTAATGACAGTAAATGGCAAACTAACCAAATCAGAACCATTACATATGAAATGGCGATTTCTAGGACATATACAATTCATACAAAAAAAAGCATGCCTTATTCTATTTTCTACATTATATTAAAACCTAAACATTTTCTTCTCAGTAGTTTTAAGTCTTAAAACAAGATATAATATATGACAAAAATATATTTAGGTAGAAAGCAGGATGTATGTCTTTCTGTGATCCAATTTCCGCATTTGAAATAGGGAATGCAATATTAGCTCCCTGGAGGTCAATGTTGTGGAACAGTGAGTTAAGCCATCACCTGCAATGCCAAAAATCGCATATGAGAATTAGTTCAAGTCCTGATTGGTCCAATTTTCATCAAGATCTCAGGCAAAGCAGTGAAAGATGGTGCAGGTCCTTGGACCCCTGACACCTATGTCAGAAACCTGTGTGAAGATCTTGTCACCTAGCTTCAGTCCTCCAGCTCAGCCCCCACTGATGCAGCCACCTGAAAGTGAAGTAGTAAATGGAAGAATTCTCTCTTCGTCTCCTTCGATAACCCTGCCTTTCAAACAAACAAGCAATTAAAAAACAAACAAAAACAAAAACAAAAACAAAAACTATTTCCTTCTGGGAGGTGAAAGATAATCATGACTTTCTACCATCAGGGTATAAAGATACTATGGGACACAGACCAATGGACTAGGCTGATAAAGTTAAAAGAAAAAATGTATAGCTCTAGAAGTGTCAATTACATTCAAAAGCAATTAAGACATTTTTATGCAAAAATATAGAGAGACATCATGGCATAGAATAAAAATTTGAACTAAACTTTTGTAGTCAGAAAAGAAAATTTCAAAATAAACATGAAACTCGCTGAAAAAAATATTCAGTCAAATTCTAACAAGTTTGGTAAAGATCAGACACTCATATATGGTTTTATTAAAGAAAGCTTGTGGGGCCAGCACTACAGTGTAGCAAGCTAATCCTCTGCTTGTGGAACCAGTATCCCATTAGGGTACCAACTGGTTCAAGTCCCGGCTGCTCTACTTCCAATCTAGCTCTATGCCTATGGTCCGGAAAAGCAGTAGAAGATGGTTCAAAGTGGGCCATTTTACCCACTTTGAAGATTTGGAAGAAGCTCCTGGAAGAAAGCCCTGGCTGTCACAAAATCATTAGGGGAGTGAATAAGCAGATGGAAGATCTCTCTTTCTTTCTCTGTCCTTTCCTCTTTTCTCTGTAACTCCAACTTTCAAGTAAAAAAAATCTAAAGAAAACTTGCTCTGGTTGCTGCAGAAACTAGCAGAGAGGAGATTACATTTCTATTTTTAATCTATTTTATTAAATAATAATCCTTTATTAAAAGGATTTTACAAGATGGCACTGGTCCAGAAGTATTTATAAATATTTAAAACCTATGCTAGTTTAAAAGAAACTTTTCTGTCTCACTGGTTATTTGGACTATCACATGAAAGAAAAGTTTTCTAAGGAGCCTTACATTTCTGAAACAACCCCCACAATCAAAGATTATAAGAAGCATCTAAAACTGTTAACTCACTGAATTTCTTTTTCTTTTCTTTTTTTTTTAACATACTGGTTACTCAAAAATCACTGAATTTCATTTTTGTTCTTCATAAAAATCAGAGGAAAACATCAATGCAAACAAGTAAGTGTTCTAAATGTCAGTTTTTCTTAACAGAGAAAAATTTAGAAAAAATTCCAAAAGGGAAGAAATCAGACTTCTATTGATTAAAATACTGCTTTCTGATATTAATTTGAACTTCTGTTTTTATTCTACATAGAGAATGTTATATTAGATGAAAATTGAAATGGTACCATTAATGATAATAATAAAAGGAAATGGAAAATTAGAAAATTAAAAAGTCCCACTATCTTTAAGAAGCCTACCCCAATGCCCATTGACATGTATGAGAACTGAATGGGAAGTGGGACAGACTTGACAGGTCTGCTGTACATATTGGCAAGCATGGGAACCAGGGCAGGGGTGGGCCTGGTGGGGGTTATTGTGGGTCGCTCTGACTAGGCAGCAGCTAGCTCCCACTGCTTTGTTTGAGGGTTGAGTGTGTGGTGGGCAGAATCATGCTGGACTACAACACCCATTGGTTTGCGTGGAAGACTGATCTGGAAACAGAACTGACACAGCAACTGCAACCACCAGCATATGCAAAAGCTGACTGGGGTGACAGACTGTGCTGGACCCTGTACTGGCATGCACATGCAAGAATCAGGTCTGAGAACACCTCAGATGAAGTTTCTTTGGGGATCCCTCCAACTGAACTGCTGATCTCAGAACCCCAACCATGAATAGAAATACAGGTTCCATGGTCTGCCATGAAGTGCAAGTGTCAAAGCTGAGCCTCCTCAGAGGCTCAGAGGGAACAGTGGACAGCATACCCAGGTGCACATGGAGGATATGACAGTCCATTAAAACCTGCAGAGGACACCTGGTACCACAACAGAGGAAAGAGAACAGAACAAATCAACCAAATAGCCCAGTCATATGTTGGCAGTGAACACGTGGGCAAACGGAGATTCTAAGGTGAACTATGTCAGCCAGTGGATTCTGGATAGATTTCATCGTGCTTGGAATGGCGAGATTTGCAGCAATTCAGGACTGCTGAACTATGAAAATCACTTGAGCAGGACCCTCTGAGCATGCCCCTCATTGGGGACCTGGGATGGGTGGGAGGCTGGGTCAAGCTTCTCCCTTTATCTCCCCCTTTACCCCAGATACAGGAAAAAAAAAATGATACTGATGTGGAAACAATGGTTTTACCCACTTTCCTACAGTCCTTGACCCTTTGTGCCCGAATCAACTACGTAAATATTATCAAAATAAAATAATTTAAAAAAGAAGCCTACTCCAGTGTGAAGTGAAAAAAAAGAGAAGAAATTGAGGGACTATTCATTGCCATTCCAAAAGAATGTAAAACTCAAAAATATGCCAATTATTAATATTTATTAATTTCAGGAACATTAACCTCCAAGTTCACATTGTGTAAAAAGCCAGTCTCACAATAGCAAAAATGCCTGGACAGATTAGAATTCTTCCGCTGAGCCGGCATAGTAGGCACGGCGAATGTCCAAGTGAAAAGCACTGACACACAGAGACCATGGTGGTGGTAGAATTGCTGGGCGCGGCCTGCTCCTAAGCCTCCTTGTTACATATTATCTCCTCTTCCCCCCAAGTCCATCAACAGGACAATAGGACGCCAATGAGTCTGCAAAGGCCAGGTGCTACTGCCTTAGGCCTGATTACTGAGTGCTCAGCTAAAGCAATGTAAATCAGCTCCACAGCCCACAACATGCATGTACATATAATCACCTAGAGGAACTGTAAAATAGAGACTACCATATCGAGAAGTGAAGATACAGTGCAGTGTAGATCTCTACTTCCAAACCAAAGATGGACTCTGAATGAAGCTATTAAACATATTTTGGCAATAGGATGCTGGTCTCTGTGCCAATCCATATGTACAATTTAAGGATACACTTAAATAGAAGAATGATGGACTTATGACTGTTTCTGAGGAACTATAGCATTATAATAATAAAGGGAAAATGAGTAGGGGGAGGGAAGTTGGGGAGAGGTAGAGGGGAAATCTGAGAGCCTATGAAACTATCAATCAATCAATAAATAAAATTTATGGCAACAAATCTTTTAACATCATTATTGATAATCATTTCAGTGATCTAAAATAACGTGATTAGGGTCTCATTGTTACTAGGCGATACAGTCAGTAAGAAATGCAAGTCAGCTGGGATTCAGACCAGGGGTATTGTTTGAGATGGCTAAATTCTTAGGTTCCCAGGTGGGGTCTCCCTGACTGCGAAGACAGAGCAATCATGCTCTGCTGAATCCAAGAGTAATTTTAAAGCACAGGAACAAGAATTTCAGGGCTTTCTTTTTAAAAGATATTTTCATCTAAAGTCGCAACTGAAGTACTTCTTCAAAGTTTTAATCATCACATAAAGTTCGATATCTCTAAGGTAGTGAATATCAATTTCAAATTACAGATTACTTCATGAGAAGAAAAACAAACGAGTGTACCACCAACTCCACCTATTACCACTATGCCATGAAAAAGAAACCTCACCATTACTCATGGGAAGAATAGAATCTGCAGAAACACTTTAGAAATGCCATAAGTAAATTATCAATCCATGCCATAAAACAGACTACCGAAACTGTCATATTATAAACCTTAGAACTGCAAAAAACCCAGCTGGTAGACCACCCAGAGACACCTAGGAGATCATGACTGGTCTGTGGGGACCACACTTTGAGAATAACATATATATATATAGCTTCTTCTTCACTAACTCAGGAATTTGATCTTGTTGTTAGGGGGAGAAGGCTTATCCTGTGCCTTAAGCCAAAAATATCAAAGTATTAAGACATCTAAATTCTTCTAAAATACCGTCATGATCTCAAACTACCTTGCTCATGGATGTAATCATGCAGTTGTGCTTATTAAGGTTGTGAATTTTTAATATTATGTATGTGTGTGGTTGTGTATTATGCTATATACATAAACAAAACTATTCTTTTTCATTCCTTGTTCTTTAACAGTGGACTCCCCCCGGCTGTTCTGGAATAGAATTCATCATATATCTTGAGAAACCCATCAAATGCTAGTATGTAAAACAAAGAAAACAAAACTACTATTATTTAGAGCAGTTTGTCTAAATGTCTGTAATATTATCATCACTGAGAGCATTTTCTGCCAGCACTCTCACTGTCAGCTCTGTGTCCCTGGTGTGGAAAGAAGGTGTGTGAGTCCCAGGAGTGATCTGGTAGTGGCAACACTTGGCGGGGGGAGAAGGGGACAGGGGTGGTAGTGGGAAAACAATGGTGGATATAGATTAAACTCAACATGACAGCATCATCCAACAACTACTCAAAGTCAGAGAGGCCAAGCCTGGTAAGAATGCAAAGGATTTGTTTAAAGTCAAGAAATAGCTTTCTTAGTCAGCCTAACATCAGAGAACCTGAAGCACCACTCGAAATATACAGCAAAAGAAGATAAAACATCAAGCTATGGACAACTTTCTTAGGATGTTTTAATTGCTTACTAAAAGCAGCCCCTGTGGATGATAAAATCTTCTGCTATCATGTAGGATTATCACCAGATCTTCAATACATGGAGATAATTGAGCAAATTAAGCAACTAATTAATGTACCAGATCAAGATGGATATGAGTTTTTTTTGCAAAGAGGCAGTTGGTCATTCTGTTTTCTGCATGCCACTATTGTGGAGAATCTTACAATGCAGGTGTCATGATGAGCGTGGACAAAACACTAACTTTCCTTTCAGTTTTTGAAGCCTGCAAATAAAAGAGAAGCTAAATACTATAATGGCTGTAACACCTCTTAGGGTTACGTCAGGCCCGAACCTATTCATTTAGAAAGCTTCAAATTATAGAAACAATATTATTCTACAGAAATGATCAACTGGGCCCAGCCCAATGGCACAGTGGCTAAATCCTCACTTCGCATATTCTGGCATCCCATATGGCTGGCTGCTCCACTTCCTTTACAGATCCCTGCTTGTGGCCTGGGAAAGCAGTGGAGGCTGGCCCAAGGCCTTGGGTCCCTGAACTTGTGTGGGAGACACAGAAAAAGCTCCTGGCTCCTATTCTTGTTTTGGTTCAAATCCAGTTGTGGTCACTTAGGGAGGGACCCCGGAGATGGAACATCTTTATGTTTGTCTCTCCATCTCTCTGTAAATCTGCCTTTCAATAAGAATACATCTTTTAAAAAAGTGATCAATTATGCTTTCTTCAGCGTACTTTTTCACTCTGCAGTGAAATTAGGGTTACCAGTCCACACAAAGGAAGTAACTTACAGACTATCAATTTATATAGAACTCACTGTGACCATAAAGTTTTAAAATAGTTGTTAAAAATAAATCTCAAAGAAAAAAAAGAAATAAAAATAAATCTGGTTCAGTAGATGACCATGCACAACGTCATGTGATGAAAACAAATTCAGATCGATTAAATAATGAACTTGTTCCATCCTCCCAGTGTATACGTACTAGCACAATACACTTTTTGTGACTGCCTTTTCAATCTGTTCATGAGCCACAAAACTGAGCAGTTCTGACACTTAAAAATATAAACCCAAATATTTATTAGTTACTAGCTATGTGCCAGGAAAATAATCATGCAAGAAGCGTGAAAAAAAAATCTTAAATGAGAATGAAAGTGAAAGAAGACTATCTTTATCTAGATTACTAAAACTCTAATGTGTGTAACTAAAAATGTGCGATGGTGGGATGCATGCTTGGTACAGCAGTAGACATGTTGCTTGGGACGCCTGCATTCTGTATCAGAATGCTGGCTTCCAGGCCTGGCTTTACTGATGCCCATCTTGCTAATCATGAAGAGCAGAAGTAAGGCAATACAGATTTTGCCAGATCAATAAGACAAAGAGAAAGGGGCCAAGCAATTTAAGCATATATACAAGGAAGTGATTATAATTACCCACCATGAAATTTAAAGTTAAGACAGGGATAAAGGGAGAGTAGAATGGTTTAAGTTGAAGACTGAAGTTACACAGAGCTTACCGTTATTGTTAACAAAAAGTCCAAGAGACAATTATGAAATTAATGGCTGAAGTAAGGTTGAAAACAATATTACTGAAGAATAAAATAAAATGGCCATCATATTGGAAAGACCAATAAATGGCTATTGATAAGACCAGAAAGCCTAACAGAAATATTACAGGCAGAAGGACAACAAGCTAGAAAAAAAAATCAGTTCCAAAATTAATGGGAATGATCTAGACATTTGGTGGCACTGTCTGATGGAATGATACATGTAATACTAACAAGGAAGTGAACAAAAAGCTCTTTTTAAATTCAGTAGCAAATAATAGAATTTGTTTTCTAAAATAGGATAAGGGTTAAAGTTCCAGCTTTTTGTTCCTGACCCCAGCTTCCTGCCAATGCAGCAGGAATAGCTCAATTAACTGGATTCCTGCAACCCACATGCGAAACCTGGACTGTATTCACAACTCTTCCTAGTTTGCACCATATTCCAGCTCCAGCCTTGGCAAGAAGTTTGAAAGCAAACTGGTAGACAAATATCATATCTCTGTTTATCTTTCCAAAAACAATTTTTTAAAAATACTGAAACAAATTGTCATCACTTTTGTTGACTTGTATTCATTACAAAATTTAACTTCATACTAAAGGAATCATTGCTTTTTTGCTTGCTAGAAACAAAAGTTAAAAAAGATTGCTGCAGATACATTACTCATACCAATTTTCCCTGAAAGGTTTTCTAGAAATGTGCTGAACACAATTTCCAAATTATGACATGAATATGTTTCAATAGCTGTGCAAAAAAATGCAATCATACAAACAGTAGAATTCTGTACAGTCTGCATTTCTCAGTGGATAATTGTCAATATAATTAAACACTTTTGACTCAGACACTCTTATTTAACCAAATTTAAAGCAATAGCAAAACAAAACTCCACATAAACACAGTCCTTACAAAATGCCCCATTATTACTAACAGACATTACCTTAGTCCTACAGTCATGAGAAATAAACCCATAGACTATACCTTCCCCCAAATTCTTGAGTTGTTTACTGGACACTACTCCAGAGGCTGGGAATGCAAATATGATTAAAACGTGGTCCTTAATCCTAGGCAGATCATGGTTTAATGGGCCCGGCAGACTGGGAAGGGAAGGAATGAGAACAGTATGAAAGGACACAGGCATCCCCCACAAAAAAAATAATCAAGGGAAGATGGATGAGAAGTGTGAAAAGAAAGAGAAACCAGTAAGTCTAGGATGAATTCTTGGATTTCAGTTATGTTAACAAGTGGATGGCTATATTCATCTATGAGAAATATTTCAGGGAAATATTGAGGGATGAGCTAAGCAGCTGATTTTCAGATGCTATCTTTAAGTGTAAACAAACTGCTCAGCTCCTTTCAGAGGCTGACTGTAGCAACACAGAGCTTTTTCAAATTTTTTGGTCCAAATAGGATAGCCAAGGTTACTAATTCCCCCCCTCCGATGAATTTTCAGTGTTATCATGACAAGGTTAGCCAAGATTACAATTCCAGTCAGACGGATTTTGTTCTTGCTTTGGAATGGTTGCTATTCCAGCTCTCTGGTTGTTATTTTAGTCCTCTAGTTGTTTGTTAGTTACTATTCTGCTTCTCCCCAGTTCGGTTAAATCTAGGTAGCCACTCTGTCTACAAAAGAATCAGCACTGGCAAGCGTACTTCTTTGAAGCACCCACTTCTGAGGCTGCAGCAAGGGATTATTCACTTAAATCAATTTTATTCAGCTCACTGTCCCAGTTCTATGGAAATTCATTTTCAGGGTGACACCAGAACTGAGACCACCTTCATGGGCCCCTAACAATCTCTTATTAGGGGCTTCAGTCATGAACATTGTTATGTTTGAGAAATCTTTTCTTCCTTATAAGCAGAAGAAAGACCACTCTGAATAAAGATCTCATGTGCTCTAGACACAGAGGTAAAGAAACAACTCCGGGAAAAAAAGAAAACCTGAAGAAACAGGTCTCACAAAGTTCCCCAGCTTACTATCAGTACTGATTTTTTTTTTTTAAATATTAATGCTTTCACCTACCTGAAAGGCAGAATGGCAGAGATAGACAGAAAGATGGATAGATAAACTGTCCATTTGTTGGTTCACATTACAAATGTCTACAACAACCAAGTACAAGCCAGGCAAAAGCCAGGGGTCTTGGTATTCCTCACTTGCCCCCAAGAATGGCAACTGGCATTTTAAAACAAAGCAAGTGTAAAACTTATGTATAAAACTGATTTCCTTTGTAGAATTTTCCTGTTTATAGTCTTTCTTATCTTAGAACCAATATTTGGTCATTTCCTATGGAGGTCAATCATATACTTTTAGTACGATATAATGCAAAGACAATATTCATATTAATCTTTCAACTACCTTCAGATATATGTAAATCTTGATTAAATATAAGTAAGTTTTCAGAAATGTTTACCTAGAAAAATTAAGATTTTTTTTTCTGGAAAAAAAAGGTTGAAACATAAAAGTTTCTGTGATGACTGGAAAACCAACCTTCTAAAGTGGGGTATGACAAATTAAACATTGAACTAAGCTTTAAACTTCTATCTTGGGACAGGCTGGGAGAGGATGGAAGTATTTATTTTGTTGCTCAGTGTAACATTGGTTTTTCAAGTCATGTGTATCTTTTTTTTAGGGGAAAGAAAGAATGTTTGGACATCTGATAACCAAATATTTTGCAAGACCTAAAATATGAAGTTTAGTTATTGAGTCTGTGAACAGAGACAGTCAATACTTACAAAAACTACACTTGTGAAAGAGTTTCACTCACGCCTGCTGACGAACTACCAGGAGGCCTGGCCAAGTCGGGGCGGTGTGAGGAGTCAATTGGTAACGGTTTTAATCAGCAGAACCAAAAACAAGGAAAACAGAAAATCAAGGCTAAAAAAATGTTTAAGTCAATTGATGATAAAGGCACTTCCAGAGAGAATCAGTGCATTGTTGTAGAGGATCGTTACCTGAAAATGTTTCACTTGAATACTGTCTGAAAAATCTTCACTTAACTGCTTACATAAAAGGACAATAAGAAAGTTAGCTCAACAGTATCTTTTTTGGACACCAAAATTACTGTGAGAAAAACGCCCACATTAATTAATAGATTATTTGGGTAGGAAATGAACTTACGCTACATTATTGGAAAAGGTAAGAAGACCTGAAGCAACAGCCCCCCTTTCTGGAGATGATGTACGCTTTGAGTTTGGCAACTGACTTCTAACACTCACAGTTTTTGCAAGCTAACTGTCTTCTTTTGGAAAACTGGAAAAGTAATAACTACAAGCTGGTCTCACTTTTTAAAACCCCTTTATTCATTCAGTAAGAATGCTACAGATAAACCTACTGTAAAGATTAGATTACTAGATGAAAGGTACTTAATACAGTGTTTGGCATAAAGTACTATTAAGGTGTTTTTCAATTGGGGAGCGCATACCTTTGAGAGGTTGTATCAGGAAATGTATATGCGTATAGTACATCAACTTTCTTTAATGATTCTAAAACCTTCCTGGTAAAAGGATATAACTCGGAGCCCGGCGGCGTGGCCTAGCGGCTAAAGTCCTCGCCTTGAAAGCCCCGGGATCCCATATGGGCGCCGGTTCTAATCCCAGCAGCTCCACTTCCCATCCAGCTCCCTGCTTGTGGCCTGGGAAGGCAGTTGAGGATGGCCCAATGCATTGGGACACTGCACCCGCGGGGGAGACCTGGAAGAGGTTCCAGGTTCCCGGCTTCGGATCGGCGCACATCGGCCTGTTGCGGCTCACTTGGGGAGTGAATCATTGGACGGAAGATCTTCCTCTCTGTCTCTCCTCCTCATTGAGGAAAAAGACTCTAACGCATATCTTTGCGTGCTTCTGTCACCTTTCCAACAAAATCACTTTGTTCTAGATAAAGTCACTACTAACTGTTCACAAGTCTGCGCTTGTTCAGCTGTACAGGTTCACGTTTACCTGTTCCTTTTGACTGAATTATTGCCCTTTCCACTCAGCTATCTTGCCATTTGCAAGCTTGTTTATCCTTAAGGACATTCAAGCACTCCAAGTGCATCATAAGGGTGATTTTCATCTTTAGGCAGTTCTGATCTGTCCTTTGACCACTTGAGCACTTTGTTTCCTTTTTATGGTTCCTGGACATGTCACAGATAGAAGGTGGGAAGCATCAGGAGCCTCTGTGTCTGTCTCACCTTTGTTTTTCCTTCTTTCAGTCATCCCACATAGCACTTTATGCACGGCACACAATCAGTTTCGGTTTATGACACTGGACCATACTCTATTCAGAAAACAGGCAGTGTGTTCATGCTTTTAAAATGCAGTTTATTATAATGTAGAGTCATCATTTCTATTATTTTAAGCTTCTGCAATGCATGTGTATACAATAGTTTCCTCCTCATCTATGCTTTAGTTTCCTATCGTTTGTTACCTCCATTCAACCAAGGCCCAAAAATATTACATGGAAAATTCTAGAAAGAAAGTTCATAAGTTTCAAATTACGTATCATTCAGAGTGGCACTGTTTCATTCCACTCTGCCAGAACATGAATCACCCCTTTGTTCACAGTATTTTGTATAGTTTACCCATCCATGAGTCACTTCGTAGCCATGTCAGATATTAATTTCTTTTCTTTTTTTTTTAAAGATTTTATTCATTTTATTACAGCCAGATATACACAGAGGAGGAGAGACAGAGAGGAAGATCTTCCATCCGATGTTTCACTCCCCAAGTGAGCTGCAACGGGCCGATGTGCGCCGATCCAAAGCCGGGAACCTGGAACCTCTTCCGGGTCTCCCACGCGGGTGCAGTGTCCCAATGCATTGGGCCGTCCTCGACTGCTTTCCCAGGCCACAAGCAGGGAGCTGGATGGGAAGTGGAGATGCTGGGATTAGAACCGGTGCCCATATGGGATCCCGGGGCTTTCAAGGCGAGGACTTTAGCCGCTAGGCCACGCCGCCGGGCCCAGATATTAATTTCATAGATGCAATGCCACAGCACTTGTGCGTATTTTCCATGAACTTTCTGAAGTACCTTCATATAAGAAAAAAAATGTGGAATTTACGGGATTTTTTCCCTATCTGTAGCTTTAGACATCTACTGAGAGAATTGAAATCTATCCCTCCAAATAAGTAGGGACTACTATAGCAGAGTTCTAAAAACCCATTATAAATGAGCATATAAATCAACTGAATACTGATATTTATATGATAGAAATGTGTACAAGAATTCTATTCATGATATTATTGCAAAAATCACACACTGTTCTGAACTTCAATTCCAAAACTGCACATAATCAAACAGCTTTTTATCCATGAGATGAATCTTTGGCAAGGGCCTAAATTCAAATAGAAACAGATTCAAATTCAAATAGAAACAATTTGCTGAAAAAGATTTAGCTGTCTGCTGCTTGTCTGGTACCTGCAGCAGGACCTCATGCAGGCTTCAAACCCTGCCCATCCTTGCCAAGTCCCAGTGTTGAGAGAATTTCCAGTCTGGCACAGCCCAGCCTGAAGGAGGGCTGTCCAGGGCCTGGAGGTAGCATTGTCCAGACAGGATATTGCACCTTGTTTCTAAGTTGGTTTTGTCCATCCTGTAAGAATAGCTACAGGTCCCCTTAAAGGCTTTTCAGCCCAGGGTGGCACCAGCAGTTGCTGTCCATGCTCCAATCCTCACTGAACAGGCCTCCTATTGGATGTGAATTCCTGCCTCACCGCAATCCAGCCCAAGATAAAGTACGTATGTTACAAAATAATAAACAATACTACCGAAGATTAAAATAATAAAAAATCCAAAAAATAAAATATATATTTAAAACCTAAAATTCCTAAAATGGTAAATCATGAAAAATTTTAATTCCTAATCAGCATGATAATAGCAAACATTAAAGTCAGTATATATTACACAACATCAAAATATATCAAAGTTATTAAGAGTATATGTACAGATTTAATGCATGATTTCTAATACATGTTCATAGAGTTTAGAGTAGTGTTGAAGGCCAATAAATACCATATAGAATATTTGAGTGTTCAACACTGAATTAGAATATGGGGGATAAATGAAGTTATGGATCCTGTCACCAAAAAACTATAATGGTAGTAAAAACAAGGCAGCAAATTATGCATACCATTATGACAAAACCTTTAGAAAAAAAAAAGGTATGTAAGGATGAATATTTAATGCAGATGTCAGACAACATCCTAGAACTTTGAATAGAGAAGGATGACATGGTAAAAGCCATTTTTAGGTATAATGGTATGTATCAGAGGGACAGAAAATAAGAGGAATTTATATTGCAAATATCATTACATGGACTATTCTTACTCTTGTAGGAAGAGGAAAAGGAAAAGGATAACTCTGGAGTCCTAACACTGCTTACCTTTACCACCTCCTGCAAAGTGGTATGACATATCTGACTTGGATTAGAAAGTATCTGGAGGGGAAAACTAAGTAAGATCCATGTAAAGCACATGGAAGCTACTGGGAGGAAGCAGCACAATCAGAGCCGCCTTTGTATTTCCTAGAAAGGTCCTGCGATAGTCTCTGCATTATGACAAAAAAAAGTCCCAAGTAAATGAGCAAAGTAGGAAGAAATTACCAAATAAACCACATTTTTACTTGACAAAACTGTATTTTGTAAAGAATTCTTACTTTAAAAAAAAAGTAGTCATGGAGTTAGTTCTGTTGTTTGGAAAGACTTTCTGTGTCAACACTGTTATCTTCTCTGCCAGAAACTCTATTCTACCACTATCCACAGCTCCTGGTTCCTCATTTGTAACATCTTCTCTGCCATGAAGAAAAAAGACAGAAACTCTATTCTACCACTATCCACAGCTCCTGGTTCCTCATTTGTAACTGATGGAAGAGAAAGGCTTTGCTCACCTTGGCAAAAGTAGGCAATTTGGCGATGATAGAACCACAATGGCCACAGCTGAGTCAATCTGAAGCCAGGAGCCAAGAATCTCCTCCAGGTCCCCCACACAGTTGCAGGGTCCCAAGGCCCTGGTCAATCCTCCCCTACCCTTCCAGGCCACAAGCAGGGAGCTGGATGGGAAGCAGAGTAGCAGGGACACAAATTGGCACCCACACAGTATTCTGGTTCATAAAAGGTGAGGATGTAGCTATTAGGCCACTGTGCTGGGTGCGAGGAAGAACTTCTAAAACAGACTTCTTGAAAGATACCCAAAGCATAGAAGAAAATGTTTACTTTCATTATTTCTTAATCCGCTGATATAGCATATCTTTTATTTAAC
The DNA here is from genome assembly GCF_030435755.1 of Ochotona princeps. Lineage (NCBI taxonomy): Eukaryota > Metazoa > Chordata > Mammalia > Lagomorpha > Ochotonidae > Ochotona > Ochotona princeps. Next base: position 103,586,372 of record NC_080832.1, on the reverse strand, counting down.
ATAATTTAGAAAATTACTGCTAGCAGATAAATGCAGCAAAGAGTAATGGCTTACAATTTAAAAAGTCATATTTTAGTACTTTATCTCTACTCTTTGGGAAAATACAAAGTGAAGGAGTTGGCATTGTAGCACAACAGCTAAACCCACAGGTACAGTGCCAGGATCTCATACCAACAGCAGTTTGTGTCCCTGTTGCTCCACTTTTAATGCTTCCCCATGCTAATGACCTGGAAAATGCAGTGGAAGATGGTTCTAACTGTCTGAGTCCCTGCCACCCATGTGAGAGATCCAGAGGAAGTGCCTGGCGCCTGGCTCCAACCTGACGTAGGCTGAACACTGCAGCCATCTGCGAGTTCAACAGCAAATGGAAGGTGCCTCTCTCTCTTCTCCCTCTCTCTGTGATTCTTTCAAATAAGTAGATTAATCTTTCTTATGTATGCATATACATATATAATGAACAAAATGAACACAGTATTGGAAATATACACATCTAAGCATCTTCTTTGCAGGCAGGTTTATATTTAGCAAGAATTTCAAGTTTATTGAGAGATATCAGTGATAAAAATATGGATAACAGAAATCTGGGAACTGAGTTTTAAATCATTTCACAGGAGAGCAAAACAAGTATTCCTCAAGTCAACATCAAAAAGATCTACTCTTTCTCTCTCTTCATGTATCTTATTTATTTATTTATTTATTTATTTATCTCATTTGAAGAGAGTGAGAGTGAGCAGGAGAGTCCCTATCTGTTAAGTTTACTTTCTGAATGCTTTCAATAGTTGGGGGTTGAAGCAGAGATCCAGGAACTGAATCTCATGTAGGTAGCAAGAACCCAACTATCTGAAGCATCATCAATGCCTCCCAGAGTACACAATAGCAAGAACTTGGAGTCACAAACTAGGACTGCGCATTAAATCCATGCACACCAAAGTGGGTAGGCATTTCAACTGCTAAGGCAAACACATTCCTCTAAATCTATATTTTGAAACTATTTGTCAGAACCTGGCTTTCACAGATAATGAATCCACCCAAACAAATCTTGTACACTTCTCATTATTTCCCTATTTGTGTCTTGCCTCACACTGTATATGTGAAGGATAATTAACCTGTAAAGTAAGTTTTTACTTTACTTAGAGCCAAACAGAAGAAACCAGCAGCTAGAAAACAGTGAAAGAGAATTGTTATCTAAAATCAATATTCATTAGGAACCGGTAAAACTTCCTATGTTCTCGTATCAGCCAAGATACAACTCTCTCAGAACCCTTTTATCCACACATTCCATGAATAGCTTTTGTCTTTGTTACTGGTTGCACCCCAGTTTTGGTGAAAGATACCAGAGTCCTATCTTGAACACTAGTTTCTAAAATCAAGGCCTAAACAGCTATCTTAGCCTTTATCAGATCTCTCACCATGGCAAAGTTATGGAGAGAGAAGGACAGGCAGACAGATTTTCCATTTGCTGGTTTCCTCTCCTAACGGCCACAAAGAGTCAATAACTTCATCTGGTCTTCTGTGTGGGTGCACATACCCAAGTGCCATCCTCCACTAAGAACATTACTGGGGAGACTTGAACTTGAAGTGGAGCAGCTAGAACTTGAACCAACATCCATACGGATGTCAGCACTTCAGTCTGTGGTTTACTTACTGTACCACAATGCCAATCCCTTTCAATTTCTTACTTAAGGACATATTCAACCCATCTCCTTTAACTAGGCGGAGATTACCAGTGCCCAGACAGACCTGTTTTCCCTCATCGCCCCCTCCCCAAAATATAGACCACTGGCATTCTCTAAGATTAGACCTGAGTCACTGGTCTTTGGGACCCTGCACCCACGTGGGAGACCTGGAGGAGGCTCCTGGTGTGGAATCAGCTCAGCTCCAGCCACTGCAACTATTTGGGGACTGAAACAGCAAACAGATCTTTGTGTCTCTCCTTTTCTACTTAAATCTGATCTGCCTTTCCAATAAAAATAAGTAAATCTTAAAAAATGAAAGAAAATGCTAATGGTTCAATCAAAAGTGAAAATGCATGAAATATATGAAAAGCAATAGGTAAATTTCAAGAATTCAGCATAGGGAATAGAAAAATTAAAAGTACAGTACACTAACACTACACATCCATTAGAATGTATAAATGCAAAAACCAAGGAAACTACAGACAAAAATATACTCTGGCTTATATCACAGTGGATAAATCTACTGTCAACACTGTGATGCTGACATCCTACGCATGCAGGGTTCAAGTTCTGGTTGCTCCACTTTTGACACTGCTCCTTGATAATATACTTAGGAAAGCAGAGAATGACTCAGGCACTTTGTCTTCTGGACCCACTTGCGATACTTGAAAGAAGATCCAGACTCTTGGCTTTGGGTGGATCTAGCCCTGGCCATTGTGGCTATTTGGGGAATGAATTGTGGATGGCAAATCTGTCTCCTCCACCTCTTCCTCCTCCTCTTCCTCCTCCTCTTTCTCTCCTTTTCTGTAATTCTGCTCTACAAATAAATATTTTAAAAAAACAATAACTAGAACTCTCCATAAAATTTTATTCATTAAAAATCAAAGCAAAAACAAGTCATATATGACACAAATCATCTAACAGCAGTGAGAAGTTTATGGCTAGGAAAGAAAACTTTATAAAGTTAATGAAAATATTATTTGTTGTTCGGATTAGTGGTTATATAGAAATGCAAACTTGCCAAAATCCTCTGAAAGAATGAACTAAAATCTGTACTTTTGTGTTCATTTTATATATACAAATATATTGATTTTTGAATACTACAAAAAGCCATTTTTAACAATTAAATACTACCTTTTTTTTTTTATAAAAATAGAGCTTACCAAACAATACACGCTCATTCTCAGTATATACTACATGGTCTAAATGATTATTTTTATATTAAAAAGCGATCATGCTGTGGTCTGGCAAATGAAGATGTTCCAATCCTAAACAGCATGTCTGGCTACATTCCTTACGGACTCCTGCTAATGCCCAGCCTGGGAGGCAGCACGTGATGGCTAAAGAACTTTAGTTGCTACCACCTATGATGGAAACCTGGATTGAGTTCTTTTCTCCCAGTTCTTCCAGGCATTTAAGAAATGAACCATAAGATGGGAGGTCTCCGTTTCTCAAATAATACGTCAATAGATTTTTTTAAAAATGAAGATCTTAAATTTATTTCAATGTTGACATATAAATACTAAATAAAGCACTGCAAATTCTATTCTGAATGAACTGCTTTTCAATTATCAGATGACATGGTTCAGTGCCTTTCCATGCACAATTATGGTATCTTACATCTTTTAAAACAAACGTTACAATGTACAGACAACTACAATTACAATAGTTTAGAAGTTATTTACGTATGTTATTTTTTTAACTTAATACGTATAAATTTTGAAAATTTCCTCAGATTTGCCAGGAAAGCAAAAGCTTAGAAATGCATCTTTAAACCAGTAATACCAATGGCAGACATGGTCATCCTTGACATTATAGTATAGCTGGACAATCAGAACTGTCCTTGGCTCACATGGTATCTGTGAGCAATACTTGGATTTCTCTAGGACAGAACATTTCCAACAAAACAATTAATCATTAGTTAAACAACTGCTGAATTTCAAAATACTTCTCTATGAGAAAAATGCTTACTTTTTTCGGCCTAGATTGTAATGCTTGAGTCATGGCATTATCAGGTGCACGTTCTCGTCATTAAATTCCACCTCATGATAACAAACCCTGAAAACTGTTGTTATAGATCTTTCGTAAATATGTGTCGTTAAATTCATGTGCTTCTTGGAGATTTTGAAATTTCACATTGTATTTACAACTGCAAGTATCCAGCAGAAGAAACTAATTAGTATTTAGCATACACAATGTACAGTGTATGCAAATCATGGCCCAAGATAAATTTCTGATCTTATCAAGTTCCATGGTACTTGCAAATTCAATTGAGAAAAGCCTTAAAAAGCATCTCTTGATTTAAAATTCTGAGTCACATTTTATCATAAATAATAATGATTTAAAATTACTATGTTGTTGCACACCTAGAATAATAGTACTTACCATGTGCCAAAGGGTAAATTACCAGAGTAATTTTCAATATATAATTAGTTCACAGAGTATATTTAATAGCCTGTTACATGTTTATTTGGTAAGTTTCTACACTTACCAAACACATAATTTTAAATTATAAAATTATATTTTAGCCTACAAATTATTTTTATTTTCAAAGCTACCAAAACATAGTAATAGTGGCACATACAGTGAATAAATGACCATTATTTCTCCAATGTGCATAAAATACATGCTTAGTGATCTCAACTACATTAAATTTTCCTTCTAAACAGGGTAACAATTAAAGTGCTGTTAAATATAAAATCAGAATTACACTAATTTTAATAAGAGGAAAAGATTTGCCCTACTTTTTAAAACTTCAGACATGCAGTCATGTGAGTAGTAACCTAACGCTGACTGTATAAAACATGAACTAAGTGAAGGCTTTACAGCTGGTTTTGATCAGCTTCCTTTGTTTAACATTAAAAGTGAACTTCCAGAAGACACATACAAGCCATACATCCTACAGGTAATGACTACCAGATGGAAATGTTCTTCCTGTTACTGTGTCTGATGCCATAAAGAATATGCTGTAAGAAGAGAGGGGAAAACAACTTGGGCAAAAATTCTGACGAATTCTGTGGTACAGATAGGCTCTTCTCAGCAAAGATTCTTCAGCACCAACATGCTTCTGAATTTTTAAAGTAAAACAATTAAGGCTGGAATTATCATGTGTCGTCAAATATCTTTGAAAAATTAGATTAACACCTTCTAATCATAAGTCTCTTTTTTCTAGTTCTAATGATTAAGCTGCACTCTGCTAAGCAACATTACCGATTTTGAATAAAATCCAATCTATTGTCAAGTCTTGGGTTCTCTATGTCCAGTCTCCTGGTAGGGTGCTCCTCATATTTCCCAGTACTGATACTGATACATGGTTACCATCCAAAAACACAGATGAAAATTGAAATGGAAACGTACTGACTGAGGACTGGTAGCTTTCTAATTCCTATCTCCCTTTGTTTCTTTTCGTTTATGCAATACTGTCTTTAGAATGATTTATTTGCTTTATTAGAACTGTACTACTTGTACTTTCCATTGCTAGAATCCTGTTTCGAATTTCTTCCTGGTCATTTACCACCAATACCGAGACTAGTACCAAATTTTTTTCCTATAGAATGCTTCTGCAAATTCTCAGAAGGGAAAAAAATAATTTCTTCCTTTGTAAATCATTTCGGTACCTTGTAAAACAAACATTAGTTTGCTGTTAGTAGTATGTTCATTCCTAGACATACAACATCCACTATAGACTCTTCTCTTGACACAGAAGCCATTATCTATAATATAGCACAGGATTTTGTTATGCTGTTGCTTATGATATACTCATAGGATCGGTTAATAAAAACCTTTATGCTTGTGGGATCAGGCACTATGGCACTATGGCACTATGGCAACTACTAAAGACATTCCTTAATAATCGAAAGCTGCATTATCCATAGAAAAATTCAAAAAGCTAAAGAAAGGTATGATTAAAATGACAAGGCTCACATCTTGGTTTTTCTTACCTGATATTTCACAAAATTTAAGCAATTTAAAAACAAACAAACAAACAGAAACATGTGGTTTGGAGGAAAATAGAGAATAATTGAAAAATAACCCAAGAAAAGAAAGACAGGTTTTACTGAGCAAAACATTGAAGAATTCTCAGAAGATAGGGATTAAACTAAATCAGATGAAATGAAATGAAGGTCTGAAAAATCCACAATCCAAAACATAAAAAGAGAAGACAGTTGATAGTTATGATCAATTGATAGTCATGATGAATTCTCAGGAGTTTCCAAATTAAGTGGAGATACACCAGAGTGATCCCTGTGGCAATCACCTGGGTGATTAGTGAATGAAAGGTGAAGAGCCACACAAAACAAAAGGAATTAAGACTGTTTCCTGTAGAGTGGAGATGAGAGCTGTAGGAGATGGACCCTGGGTTTCTGCCTGCTTAACCTATGTGGGAGGTCATAAGCACAGGGTACACCTTGTTCCCAGGGGAATCCCCTGACAATGGAGACCTCAACCTAACCTAATCACTGGCTATACAGGCAAGTGCAGTAGGCTGTATCCCAGGTTCTCAGCTTTGTCCTTGGACAAGCTACGACGGGACTTTTTCATAAGCAACCCACAGCTACCAGCCAGCAAACATCATGAACATGATCTGAGGTATACCTTCCAGCCTATGTGTTGTATTTGACTCACTGCCTACCTGCCTGTGACCTGAAGTCATACCTGACACCCATGAGTGTTGTACGTGAATTGTGACCTAATTGGAGGACCCAGAGAGATAGGCATGCCTTCTAGCTAATTACAGTGTCACTGGTGGGTGGTAGGAGTGTCAGGAAACATCCTTGTGCCTTCCCCTTTCCTAGTCTATATAAGTTTGTGCTTGCATTACAATAAACAGACATGCTTGACCAGACTGTCTCTGGTGACTCTTTCAACTACAGAATACTGTCACCTCATCCTCTCAGCGGTTTCAGGGGTCTGCTTGCAGGGAAACCCAGAAGAGAGGGTCATGGACAGTGTGCGGCTCAGAGGAGAAGCAAAGCTAGTCAATCATTCTGTGTTTCCAGAACCTCAAAATTTTCTGCTCAGTTTCAAACCTAACTCTGAAAAACAGAAGATTCATTTGGTATATCTCTTAAAGTGAGACTACTGTGAGTATAGGTACCTCTAACAGTGAGCCCGGAGCATCTAAAAACATGTCTGCAATCTTGAGGTGAGAATGTAGTATCCATAAACATAAGCCTACTGTGGTGCAAAAAGAAATTCATGCATAGCTTTTCATAATACACATAGCTTTTCCATGAAACACATGAAAATTTTCATGAACCTTATAAAGATCCCTCATATGCATGGATTTCAAAATTTTTGTACCAAGACAATTTTCTTTTTAAATTCCATTTTGCATGAATTTTTAAGCACTTTCAGGTATCTGTCAAGTGACAGAACCTTTGTTACAGACAATAGGCTAACTTGATATGCACATTATAGATATTTAGGCACATACAATGATTGATACAGATTGATTTTCAAAACACAATTCAAATTTTATTTTACTTAGTAAAGGATTATCTTTTTGATATCAAACATATTTCCTATATAACTTTGTAAAATTCTTGAAAATAAACTAGATAAATAACAAGTTAATCAGACCTCAAAACTGATTCAGAAGAGAAAATTAGGTTGAAAAGTAAAATGTGCTATAATTACATAAATATGACTAGATGGAATCCAATACTGACAAAGAGAGTCTTGAAATAAGTGAAAACATAAGTCTAATAACATAATGGAATGAAATTTCATGAAGTATCTCAGTAAAATGCAGAGAATCAGAGAAATAGGAAAGCTAGGTGGGTCAAATCAGAACAGAAATGAAAGAATCCCACTGCCCTGACTGTGAGACAGGAAGCAGAGGGACACAGGGCCCCAACAACGAGAGAACAATTAGCAATCTGTCTTTGTACACCTGTATAAAAATGTGCTTAGAGTGAATATTAAAGTAGGAAAATTATGTATTGTATTACTATAATTTAAAAGTATAGGAAAATTTAGAAACTAACAATAAGGAAAAAAGAAAGAATGGTAAGTTGATGAAGCTGTCAAACACAGAAACAGTGTAAGTGATAATCACAAAGTAAGCTGTAAGCTAACAGAGTGGTTCACATCTTCATTGAATCCTCTTCATTAAAAACAGATTTTGGTTAAAGTAAACAAAATTTGATTTTAAGTATACGTTCTTAAAATAAAGAAATAAAAGAGATACCAGGTAAAGATAAATAACAAACAGTACACAAGAACAAAAATACAGCAAATAAGCGATTGTGATAAAGTCTTTTTCTGAAGACATAAGATTTATAATCCTATAAATGTACATAATATAGAACCTAACTATATGATACAAAAATGTAAAAATTTAGGAAGAGTTTCATATGTAAATAGAAAAGGTCACTGGAGATGAAGATGATTATTGATCTACCTCTCTATTGTAGTCTAATATGACAAAAGATATATATGAACTGAATGTTGTGTGGGCATTTTACTTATGTGTGACATTATTATATCCCTTGAAGAAAAAGGGTACATTTTGTCTAAAAGAACAAATACCATGAGCAAACTGGCAACGAAAACTCTTTGAGCAAATCTCACATGTACAAAATATAAGGCTTGCATGCTCTTTAAACATTGCCATACAATTAGAAACAAAATATGATCATAAAAGGACTCAGAGACTTGGCACATTTTTCACAGAACAAAAAGAAATAAAACCTCTTACTGAAATTGCATTGTTAGTATTGAAAAAACAAAACCACAGGTCAAATTTAAACAGGTAGGGTTCACACTGTGATATTAGAAATAAAATTGCCAACTGTGATGCCCAGAACCTATACAAGTACCAGTTCATGTCCTAGCTGTTCCACTCCTGATCCAGCTCCCTGCTAACGCAGCTGGTAAAGCAATGGTAGATGGCCCAAGTGCTGGGATCCCTTCTATCCATGTGGGAGACCTCCTGGCTTTGACCAGGCCCAGCTCCGGCCATTATATATATGCATTTGCAGAGTAAACGAATGGAAGATTTCTCTGTGTAACTTTGCTTCTCAAGTAAATCTTTTTTCTTAATTTAAACACACACATATATATGTAAATTATAGTAAGAAACCAAGTCACTAGTAAAACATGAAATATAAATTAATTTAGTCTTAAATTGAGAATAACATATAACACCACAAAGATAACTCAGGAAGGACAAAGATAAAACAATAAATTAATGAATACAACACAGGAATTTAAACAATAAATCAAAGAAGTGTTGTTTCATTTAGAAGACTACTACAAGTGACAAACTTCCTAGGAGACTGAAAAATAAAAGAATAAAAGAATAAAAAGCAGATACACTAGCAATGGCCACTTAAGAGGTTTGGAAGAAAGCAATTTTTTTCAAAATATTTTCACAACCCAATTACCAAAATAGTTTCCATTAGGATAAACTGATAACAGTTCTAATAGTTCTGTGTTGTCAATAATGCCAAGGCTCCATTCTTACAGGCAGGTTTGAGGCTTTCATCAACTCCTTTTTGTCCTAATACTGTTTAGTTTATAATAGACTTTTCTTCTTTAGGGCAGTTTTAGTACAAATTTTCCCCTTCCCCACATATGTGTAAGTTCTTCCATTATTAAGAATCCTGATCAGGGAGGTACCTTTGTTATAAATGATGAACCTGCACTGACATATCTTGCCACCCAGAGTCTACCATTCACATTAGGGGTCTTTCTTGGTACTTCAGGTATGGGGTTGCACACATTTCTAATGATAGATATTTGCAAGTATTGCATCATCAGGAGCAGTTTAACTGCCACACAATGTTTTGTGCTCTACTTATTCATGTTTCCCTCCCCCAACCCCTGGAAAACACCAATCTTATTACTATACCCACAGTTTTGCTTTTATCTACATATGGTTATATGAGTTTAGCTGGAGTCATGTAGTACATTTCCTTTTCAGATTTGGTTCTGTGACTTAGTAACACACATCTAAGTTTCCTATGTAACATTTTTTCCATGACATGATAGGTCATTTCGTCTTGGAACCAAATTCTATTCACTTTTTTGAATACACCACAGTTCACCCAGTAACATACTGAATGATACCTTGGTTAAATTGTGGCAAAGTTAAATAAAGCTGTGACAAACAACTGAGTATAGGTTTTATGTAGGTATGAAGTTGTCAACTACTTTGGGTAAATATAATGGAGTATGATTGTGGGATTAAGTGGTAAGAGTGTGTTTTTGTTTTGCGTGAAACCACGAAAGTGTCTTCAGAAGTGGTTGTATCATTTTACATCCCCACCAGAAATGAGTGAGAGTTCCTGTTGCTTTGAATCCTCACTAGTATTTGAAGTTGACATGTTTAGACTTTGATCACACTAATACTAATACCTCTAGCATCGGTGTTTTAACTTGTATTCTCTAATGACAAATGATATGGAACTTTTTAGACTTGTAAGGCAGAGTGTGACAGACAGACAGCCACAAATGGGTATCTGTCATCTGCTGGTACATGTGCCAAATGTTCACAACCACTTGCAAGGTAGAAACCAGGAGAGTGAAACAGACCCAGGCTCCCAAGTAGATGGCAAGGAACCAAGTATGAGTCATTATCTCCTGTGTCCCTGGGTGAGCACTAGCAGAAAGGTGGGAAGAGGAACAGGGGCAGGAACACAGGTACTTTGACACTGGATGCAAGATTTCCAAATGGCATTTAAAAATGTAGACACGAGGGCTACTTGGAGCTTCTTTTTGCATGCGTACTTGTTATCTGTGTTGTTCTTTCTAAGGCAACTGTTGGAAGTTTTTGGCTCATTTTCTAACATGATTATATTTTTATTGGTGAGTTTAAGAATCATGTATCACAGTGTTATGGTTCAACTGCTAATCCTTCCCCTGCAAGCACCAGTATCCAATATGGGGCACCAGTTCATGTTCCAGCTGCTCTACCTCCTATTCAGCTCCCCGTTTGTGACCTGGGAAAGCAGTAGAGGATGATCCAAACCCTTGGGCACATGGAAAACCCCAGAGAGGCTCCTAACTCCTGGCTTCAGATCAGTTCAGCTCCAGCCATTGCAACCATTTGAGGAGTGAGCCAGTGTATGGAAGATCTTTGTCTCTCTGCAAATCTACCTTAACAATAAAAGTAGATCAATCTTTAAAATAAGAATTCTTTGTACATTTTGGATATTCCTTTATAAAATATAGCTGCTGTGAATAGCTTCAAATGTGTGTTTTGTCTTGCCACTTGCTTGACAATGTTTTTCTCAGAGGAAAAAAGTTGTATTTTCAATGAAGTTTAGATCACGAATTCTTTAACATATCTGACTAACTACAAAACTATAATAATAGTCTCAGACCTTATACTCTTCATAAAAATTAACTCAAAATGGACCAGGAGGCTACATGTAGAACACAAAACTATAAAAACTCTGTAAGGTTAAAGAAAGAAAGAGAGAGAAAGAGAGAGAGAGATGGGGGGGGGGGAATACTACCTTTACCATCATTAACTAAAACTCATTATCAAAATGAAGAACATCTAGATTTATCTACGATACTGTACATATAGAATAAGTATATTAAGATTTATCATTTATTTGAGTCATAGTTTTATCAAGAGACAGGGATCTTCCATCCACTGGATCACTCCCCAGTTGCTACCATTGCAAGCACTCTGCCAAAAGCTTCATCTTTGTCTCCCACATAAGAGGCAGGAGCCCAAATACCTGGGACATCTTTTGCTGTTTTGCCAGGTTATTACTAGGGAGCTGGATGGATCTGAAATGGAATACTCAAGACCTCAACTAGGGTCCATATGGGATGCCTACGTTGCAGACAGCAGCTTTACTGGCTATTTCACAGCACCAGTGCCTCTTTTAAGCTATCTTACAGGTGTTTACACCTGTGTGTTTCACATGTGGTTTCTTCGTCCATTTTTATTCTCTATTTTTTGCTTAAAGCTGCTCTTTTATTGAGGTAGTGTGAAAACTGCAGTTCTGTTCTCATTCAGAACCATGATTTTCTTATAAAAGACTGTATTTTAAAATTTTCATTGAAAAGCCAGATTTACCAAGAGAAGAAGACATACAGAGAAAGATATTCCTTCTGCTGGTTCACTCCCCAAGTGGCCACAACGTCAGAGTTGAGCTGATCCGAAGTCATAAGCTTCTTCTGGGTACAGAGTTTCAGGGTTTGAGTCATCCTCTATTGCTTTCACCGGCCACAAGCAGGGAACTGGACAAAAGACAAAACAGCTGGGAAATGAACAGATTCCCATATGGGAATGCAAGGTGCATGCAAGGTGAGGACTTAGTCATAGAGTCATTATGCTGGACCCAGTTATGTTGTTTTCAGGGTCTGTGCTTACCCACACTGACATTAGAATCCCTTTTCCAGGCTCAGTGTGGTAGCCTAGCAGCTAAAGTCCTTGCCTTGAACACACCAGGATCTCATATGAGTGTCAGTTCTAATCCTGGCAGTCCTGTTTCCCACCCAGCTCCCTGCTTGTGGCCGGAGAAAGCAGTCGAGGATGGCCCAATGCCTTGGGATCCTGCTCCCACGTGGGAGACCCAGAAGAGGCTCCTAGCTCCTGGCTTCGAATCGGTTCAGCATCTTGGGGCATGGGTCATCAGATGGAAGATCTGCTCTGTCTTTCCTCCACTATGTATTTCTGACTTTGCAATAAAAATAAAATAAATCTAAAAAACAAAAATTGGGTCTTCCCATCTGTGAACATGGCACACATTATCACTTAGTTCTACTCTTTCAACAGAATTTCAATTGAAGTTTATCTCATGTAGATACTGTATAATACATAATGACTACATCTATTTCAAAATTTTGACTGCTACTATAAATGGCAATGATTTAAATTCAAGTTCCATTCACTCACTGATATATAGAAATGCAATTGTCCATCTTTAACCTTGTTGCTTGCCACATATAGTCATTCATGTCATCTTTTAAAAACAGAGCAGCTTCAAGTATAGCTACTAATTGTGCCTCAGACCAAAAAAAAAAAAAAAAAGCATCTGTCTAGTGGCCATTTTTAATTTCCAAGGACTTGTCATACAGAAATACGTCACAAAGAGACACTGGAAAATGAAGTTTCATGTTTTGGTAGCTGAGCCAAAAATAAAGGAATTATTTTTCCAGGGAAGAAAGGCAAATAGATTCAGGAATAAGCAACCACCAATCCCTGCCAGTATAGCCAATATAAAAACTTAAAATAAAACCCAAAGAAAAGTAAGTCTCCAAATACATTACAGTTCTCAACAGAAACATATACCTGCAAGCTGCAGAACCACAAAATTCAGTGTTGTTAATATCTGAGGGCAGGAGCAGATGGATGTCATGTCAAGGGAAACCTAGAAGTAAATCCTTTCTCCCTCCAGTTTTCCATTCCGTTCAGCTCCTCAAGAGATCACATGATACCTGGTTGCTTTGGTAGTGCTTCCTTCTTAATAAGCCTACAGATAAAAATGCTAATCTCTTTCAGAAACACCTTCACACATAACTCTAAAAATCATGTTTCATCATCTGTCTGAATATATATTAGCAGTGTCAAGTTCACAAAAACAGTTAACCATCAAACCTAGCAAAAATATGAAGTACAAGATTTAGTCATGGAAGTAAAAATCATGACTGGATCATTCAACAATAAAAGCCCAAAAATTTTAATGAAAATGAACAATTTAAAGTATTCCTAGTACTTTCAAGCTTTCACATAGCATTTCAATCTAATTTAAAAAAATATATATACCAAAACGATCAGAGTGGATCCTCATATACCTTACTAGGTAGGACACAAAGATTAGTTACTCCTCACTAGGGGATGGAAGATTTCTCTGCACACCCCTCTGAAAACTGTTCTGCACCTCAACTGTAGACAAAGGCCTAGTTAGATTTATAAGCCAGTTTAAGACTATCCTAAAATCTACCAAGTTCAGCAAAATTAAGCATCAACACAATAAACAGCTAAATACTAAAATGAAAACAGACACGAGACAGCTAAGTAGTACCCTATAGCCACTTTAAGGTGTATAGCAGCCAGAGCTGAGTACTAACAAAAACTGAAGGGTCAATGAAGTAATCACAGGAGGTCGTTAAGAACTTGCACTGTTATAACGTATTGATTACTCAATACTATCTCAATTAATTCTATAATGTTGTAAATTGTTGTTGATGTTGTGCTGGGACTTCTAATTGATCAGAACAATATTCTGCCAGGTCTACCTTCAGACCAGAGAAGGTCTCCCTAAGAAACTGTTGAATTTATCTGGACAATAAGATGCTGGACTCTATGCCTGGTATATGATTGCAACAAAAGAATCTAGACTTAATTTGAACTGTAATACTGCAACTAGGTAGAGGAATCCACGGGTGGGGGGGAGGGTAGGGGGAGGGGATGGGGGGGAGGGTAGGGGGAGGGGATGGGGGAATCCCAGAGCCTATGAAACTGACACATAATGCAACGTAATTAATAAAAAAAAATCTCTGATAGGCTGTTGTTAAAATACTTAAAAAAACCCACAATTTTAATCAAAACATTTCTTTGATACTCAAAGAAACAACTGAAAGCTACCCTGCTTGTTTTATGAAACGACACTGATTTTAAAATGAGCATCCTTCAGTCTCCAAATGCCTTCCATTACTAAAGTTGGGGCAGGTCTTAAGTTAATTGCCAGTAATCAATTCAGATCTCACATGTGAGTAACAGGAACTTAATTACTTGAGCCATCACCTCTGCCTTCTAGGACTTGCATTAGCATGAAGCTGGACTCAGGAACTGGATCCAGGAATTCAAACCAGGAACAATGAAACGACGTACCAACATCTTTGTAAATTTACGAAATTTGAAAAGGCAAAAACAAACAAAAGAAGCAAAGAAACAAACAAAAAACACCCCACGGGGGGAAAAACATAAATACATCTTCCTTCCAATCCCAGAAGCCCTGAAATTAATCAGGCTTCGAAATGAGTGACAGAGACCCATTCACTTTAGCCATCACTTGCTGCCTACACATGTATGTTTTATTAGGAAGCTGGAACAGAAGAACAGGTAAGAGTGGAAGTCGACATGGGAAGTGGGTGTTCCTGGTGGTGTATTAACTGCAGTGCCAAACACTGACTGGGAGGCAGGTATCACACATGGTGTCTTAACAACTAGGCTAAACAGCTGTTTCTACACAAAAATATTTGTTAATAAATCATCCTTTGCATAGAGGTCCCACTTTGGGGGATCTGGCACAAAAGGATATTCATTATAAAAATTAGTGTTGCAGCAATATGAGCTTGAGTAGGAAAAGACTGAAATAGAAGTGTTTAGCAATAGCTTACCAAATAATGGCAATTGTTTAACAAATCATGGCAAAAATATGTTGAAAAGTTCATGTAAACTGGATACTGTGGTAAATGCATTTTCCATGAACTTTCTGAATCAAAATAAATCTTTCTTTAAATACCATTTTCATAAGCTTTTAGAAGTATACGCCTAGGAACCAATAAAAAAGTGTAAAAATTAATCTAAAAATTATTAGCAAGGAAAAGCAAGAAGCAGAAAACTGTATAACATTTAAATACAATGATTCCACTTCGCAGGGTGGCGGCTGTGGGGTGGCGCCTCGGCTAAGGCGGATCCGGCTAAGGGTTCGAGCCAAAACCACCCCGCAAGGCGGTGGGCGAGCCTTTAGTCTTCTCCACGCCCATGGAGCAACGATCCCTCCGGTAAGCGGACCCCCATACGTTCGCAAACCATGAGGGCAATTTGGGAGCTGGACTAATCCAGCTCCGTCCTGCCGCCATGGAGGCAGGACGAGTTAGGGCGGATCCCATGCTTGGGGCCGGGGACGGAATGATCCACTTCGCAGGGTGGCGGCTGTGGGGTGGCGCCTCGGCTAAGGCGGATCCGGCTAAGGGTTCGAGCCAAAACCACCCCGCAAGGCGGTGGGCGAGCCTTTAGTCTTCTCCACGCCCATGGAGCAACGATCCCTCCGGTAAGCGGACCCCCATACGTTCGCAAACCATGAGGGCAATTTGGGAGCTGGACTAATCCAGCTCCGTCCTGCCGCCATGGAGGCAGGACGAGTTAGGGCGGATCCCATGCTTGGGGCCGGGGACGGAATGATCCACTTCGCAGGGTGGCGGCTGTGGGGTGGCGCCTCGGCTAAGGCGGATCCGGCTAAGGGTTCGAGCCAAAACCACCCCGCAAGGCGGTGGGCGAGCCTTTAGTCTTCTCCACGCCCATGGAGCAACGATCCCTCCGGTAAGCGGACCCCCATACGTTCGCAAACCATGAGGGCAATTTGGGAGCTGGACTAATCCAGCTCCGTCCTGCCGCCATGGAGGCAGGACGAGTTAGGGCGGATCCCATGCTTGGGGCCGGGGACGGAATGATCCACTTCGCAGGGTGGCGGCTGTGGGGTGGCGCCTCGGCTAAGGCGGATCCGGCTAAGGGTTCGAGCCAAAACCACCCCGCAAGGCGGTGGGCGAGCCTTTAGTCTTCTCCACGCCCATGGAGCAACGATCCCTCCGGTAAGCGGACCCCCATACGTTCGCAAACCATGAGGGCAATTTGGGAGCTGGACTAATCCAGCTCCGTCCTGCCGCCATGGAGGCAGGACGAGTTAGGGCGGATCCCATGCTTGGGGCCGGGGACGGAATGATCCACTTCGCAGGGTGGCGGCTGTGGGGTGGCGCCTCGGCTAAGGCGGATCCGGCTAAGGGTTCGAGCCAAAACCACCCCGCAAGGCGGTGGGCGAGCCTTTAGTCTTCTCCACGCCCATGGAGCAACGATCCCTCCGGTAAGCGGACCCCCATACGTTCGCAAACCATGAGGGCAATTTGGGAGCTGGACTAATCCAGCTCCGTCCTGCCGCCATGGAGGCAGGACGAGTTAGGGCGGATCCCATGCTTGGGGCCGGGGACGGAATGATCCACTTCGCAGGGTGGCGGCTGTGGGGTGGCGCCTCGGCTAAGGCGGATCCGGCTAAGGGTTCGAGCCAAAACCACCCCGCAAGGCGGTGGGCGAGCCTTTAGTCTTCTCCACGCCCATGGAGCAACGATCCCTCCGGTAAGCGGACCCCCATACGTTCGCAAACCATGAGGGCAATTTGGGAGCTGGACTAATCCAGCTCCGTCCTGCCGCCATGGAGGCAGGACGAGTTAGGGCGGATCCCATGCTTGGGGCCGGGGACGGAATGATCCACTTCGCAGGGTGGCGGCTGTGGGGTGGCGCCTCGGCTAAGGCGGATCCGGCTAAGGGTTCGAGCCAAAACCACCCCGCAAGGCGGTGGGCGAGCCTTTAGTCTTCTCCACGCCCATGGAGCAACGATCCCTCCAGTAAGCGGACCCCCATACGTTCGCAAACCATGAGGGCAATTTGGGAGCTGGACTAATCCAGCTCCGTCCTGCCGCCATGGAGGCAGGACGAGTTAGGGCGGATCCCATGCTTGGGGCCGGGGACGGAATGATCCACTTCGCAGGGTGGCGGCTGTGGGGTGGCGCCTCGGCTAAGGCGGATCCGGCTAAGGGTTCGAGCCAAAACCACCCCGCAAGGCGGTGGGCGAGCCTTTAGTCTTCTCCACGCCCATGGAGCAACGATCCCTCCGGTAAGCGGACCCCCATATGTTCGCAAACCATGAGGGCAATTTGGGAGCTGGACTAATCCAGCTCCATCCTGCCTCTTAGGGCGGCCAGTGCACCAATTGGTGCCAGGCTCTGCCTGCTGGCCGCCCAGCGGCGAGCTCTGGGGATTTTATTATTTGTAATAGCTGCTCAGGGACACTCATGAATTAGGCCAACTTTAGTATAGGTGAAACATGAACTCCTGGCAACTGCCAGTGATAGGGACAGGTAACTGTTTGCGCTTACACCTGCAGGTCTACTTTCATCGGGGATGCTGGGCCATGGTGTCTCTGGTAGAGGCCAAGACAGGAGAGGCCCTGAGACAATTGAGTCAGAACATTCACTGTCGGGTGCGTGATCTGCCGCCATGGAGCGGGCCATTTGGTCAGCGGGGGGGGACACCCTAACTGGGTTGAGGTTCCCACCAAGGTCACGAGTGCTGGGATGGGGGCTGCGTTCTAGCTAGGAAACAGTCGTGGTCTCCCATGACGCTAGTATGACAGGGATTGGATGCACCGGGCTGGGCCAGACCCCAGCACCATCTGGTGTCCTGGAGAACCAGGGTGGATGTGGGACTGACTTGGCTAGGTTTCAATCCCCTACTGAGCCATGTGTGAGCTATACATGGGTATGGACGAGCCATGGATGGGCTGAGTCATCCAGCAACAGGAACCAGAGTGGGGTGAAAGCCAGCCATGAAAAGCCACTGTTCCTGCTAGGACAGAAGGTGAACTGGGAAGGGCTGGCTCATGGACCCCCTGGTATGCGCAAAATAAGCGCAAGAAGTATGATAGGAAACAGCCCCGAATGGGCCATGGAAAGTTTCCCATTGGCATACATTTGGCATGGGTCAGGGGCGGACCAGGCTGAATCAGTTCATGTCATCCACTGGCAAACCCGGGCACCGGAGGAGAGTGGGGGTCGGGCCAAGTTCGGTCGCGACTAAAACTAGTGCATGATACGGAATTCCTGGGAGAGATTACCTGTACTGGATTGGAATGCAGCACCCAACCAACACGCGTGAGAACCAGGAAGGGAGAGGGTAGAGCAGCGGGGGGATGGAGGGGCTGGTCCCCTCACTGGACAGCTACTCTCATTGGATAGTGTGGGATGGGATGGGGACAGACCAGACTGGGCAGGGCTGCAACACCTGAGCACCGCACGTGGACTAGAACAGGGAAAAGCCAGCTTGGGCTGATTATTCCTGCCGGTTCTAGAGCTTCAATGCCCATTGACCAGGGTGAGAGGTGGGCCTGGTGGGGGTTATTGTGGGTCAACCCGACTGGGCTGCAGACCCCACTGGTTGATGAAAGAGTAGAGTGCATGCTGGGCAGAACCAGGCTGGACTGCAACACCCTTGGTTCCAGTGCAAGCCGGGACTGAGAACGGAGCCAGCCCAGCGATTGCAACCACCAACTGATTGTGGCGATGGACTGTGCTGGAACCGGTGCTAGCTGGAACATGCGGGAATCTGATCTGGGAATACCTCTAAGTCCCTTTGGTGATCTCCCCAATCGAACTGCTGGACTCAGAGCCCTGGCTAGGAGAGGACGGAGGATGGAACAGGTCAATCAACCACCTCAGCTAAACGTTGGGCAGCGAAATACTGGGCAAACGAAGACTCCATGATGGACTGTGACAATCAGTGGCTTCTTCAATGACCTAATCGAGCTGGGAGGGATATGACTGGCAGCGATCCATAACTGGAAGACTATAAAGACCACTTGAGCAAGTATCTCAGCATGCCCCACATCTGGGACCTTGGGCGGGTGGGAGACTGGGTGGGGATTCTCCCTCAATATTCCCCTTCACCTCAGATATATAAATAATGTAATAAAATATATCTTTAAAATAAAAAAAAAAAAAATAAGCAAATTTAAAAAAAAAAAAAAAAAAATAAATAAATACAATGATTCAAATTTTATGAAATAATGCAAATGACCATTTCATGATTTCAAATTTTTTCTATATGTTCATGGAGAAGGGTATAGAAAACTATAGTGGTAGAAAGAAATGAGGCACAGAAGGCACAGAGTGGGAAAAAACGGTGACAAAAACCTGTGTGTACATTATGTATTTCTTTACAATTATAAACTTTTGTAATCACACATGTGAATAAAGAGAAGTTCAGAAGAATGGTCATGAAAATGTTGATGATTTCTGCATTAAGAATTTATTTGAATTTAGGTGATTTCATTCTCAGTTTTATTCATATTACAATGAGATGAGAAAGATACATTTTACATACTTATGAAAGTAATTTTCACCCTGTACAAAAAAAAAATGAAGATAGCTGCTAGAGGTGCTCTTAAGACTGAAACACTGGGACCAATGTTGTAGCAAAGTGGTTTAGTCTGTGGCACTGGCAGCCCATACAAAGGTGCTGGTTCAAGTCCAGGCCACTCTGCTTCTAATCAAACTTCCATCTAATATGCCTTGAGAGGCACTGAATGATGTCTCAAGTACTAAGGTCCCCGCCAGTGAAGAGACCAGGATAGAGTTTCTTGCTCCTGGTTTTAGCCTGGTTCACACATGGCTGTTGCAGCCATTTGGAGAATAAACTGCTGGATATAAAAGCTCTCTTTCTCTCTCTTTCTGTCTCTCCTTCTCTCTCTGCTGTGTTTTCAAATAAATAAATCATTGAACAAAATGAAGGGAACATTGTACAACAATCTCAGTGAGAAAAACAAAAATGCTTAAAACTTGATTAATATAGTTGACATGTTAATGTTTTGACTTAAGCCCTTGAATATAAGAACTCTCATACTATAAATAATTTTTTTACAATGTTCTCTTTTTATAGGATATTAACTCACTTTTAAGAAAGTTTTTTGCCGAAGCACTTGACTATACTTATGCAGCTTCTATATACTAATTAGCAGGAAAATCAGCTAGAAACCAAGTATTTTCACTCAGAAGTTGCAACATGGATAAACCTTTCCTGGTGTAAAACAAAGAGTAGCGCATAAAATGAAATTTCTTATATTTCATACATTAACAATACTGAGAAATCATACTGGCCTCAAAACATCTCCAGGATTGCTGCTACACACAAGAAAAGCTTTACGAGTGCTTTCACAGACAGATTATGCCATACTAATGGATATGGGCCAAAATTTTTCCTACTTTCATTTTGGTTTCTTTACAAATTCAGAAGGAAATTAGAATACACATGGATTCTTCCCTTACAAAATCAAAAACATAAAATCAGTTTCTGCCACTGACAAGCAATTTGCTCACATGAAAAGGGAAGTATGAAAAGAAATGGAACAAAAAAATATTTTCCGTATGTAGTGCAGAATTTCAAGTATTGGTGTTCACTGAAATCAGTAAAAAACAGCAGTGATAAAAAAAATCACTAAAGACAGATGTGGACCAAGAAGGAAACACCATAGCTAGATTGGCAAATATTATTACACCACCATCAACACTCGCCATTTCTCCAGTGGCACATGCATCAGAAAAACGGAGGGACACCCCAAACAGGGCTATGTTAAATACTGAAAGACTGTTCACCAGAAAAGATTTCAAATCATCTTACTATGAAGAGCACACTGTCCAATGCTGCTTAGAACATGACAAACAGAAAACACATTTCTGAGGCTCACATGCAGATTTGACTTATAAGCTAAGGTACAAAACAAAACCTTTTTACCAATTTTTTAAAGAATATTGTGAATTACTTGCCTAACATAAAAACAATAGTGTAATTTTTAATATCTACTGTTTTATCAGTGTTACCTATAATACAAATTGAGAAAAGCAATGAAATTAAACTTGCACTTATGAAAAAATGTTTATAGATATTAACCTGTGTTAAAGAATGAACTGATCCCATCATTACCGATAACATAACAAAAAAGTCATGAGACATTTAAAGATGTATAAAGGTTTTAACATGCAACATGCATGAAAGTTTCAAATGCAACACAAGAAAATGGCAAGAATATTACCGTACTATTAGAGTGGGTATGACCTTCCTATTCAAGACATGAAATAGGAATACAAAAGTCAAAATACAAAGGTCGACAAATCTGATGATAAAAATTTTGCTTTTAATTTTACTGTGAATTCCTTCTTGTTTCTATCATTTCATCTCATTTTATTTTTCAGGTCTATACTCAAACTTAATTGAGTTTATATCTAGCACCTTGATTTTTTTTTAATGATTATTTAATTGTAAAGTCAGATACACAGAGAGAAGGGGGAGAGAGAGACAGAGGAAGTTCTTCCGTCCTTTGATTCACTCCCCAAGAGGCTGCAATGACATGAGCTGAGCTGATCCAAAGCCAGAAGCCCAGAGCCTCTTCCGGGTCTCCCATGTGCAGTATCCCAAGGCTTTGCGTTGTCCTTGGTCACAAGCAGGGAGCTGGATAGGAAGCAGGGCTGCTGGGACATGAACTGGTGCCCATATGGGATCCTAGTGTGTGCAAGGCTAGGACTTTGGCCACAAGGCTAGGACTTTAGCCACGAGG
The DNA here is from genome assembly GCF_030435755.1 of Ochotona princeps. Taxonomy (NCBI): domain Eukaryota; kingdom Metazoa; phylum Chordata; class Mammalia; order Lagomorpha; family Ochotonidae; genus Ochotona; species Ochotona princeps. The sequence goes on along the minus strand of NC_080832.1, from coordinate 103,564,624 downwards.
CTACTGTGCCAGGCCAGCCTCTTTCTTATATCAACATTGTCTTCTATTTTAATACTGAATTTTCATTTCAGCAAAAACTGAATTCCAGCAAAAAAGACCAACTTCAAATTTAAGAAACCAGAGCTTCAAACCAAACATAGAGCTCAGCTCTAGCTGCTGTAGCCACTTGGGGAGTGAAACAGCGGACAAACGGTCTCTCTTCTTTTCTCTGTAAATCTGCCTTTCCAAGAAAATTACATAAGTCTTTAAAGAAAGAAAAGAATCACTTTCTACACTTCTTGCTGACATATTCCTTTTGATAACAGATAATTTGCCATAGGATTATTCCCTCGTCAGCTCCTCTTCCTCCTTTCCCATTATTATCACTATCACAATTTTCCCCGATAGTTTTACAATAGTATTAGTCTTATAGCAGCACTTACATGTCCGACATTCTATTATTTAAGTGAATCATGGCATTTTAGTATTGGTAATGGCATCAAATCTAGTATCCAACTATCAATTTCATTGGCAATCCTCTTTTTATCTGGGAGTAGAGATGCTCACTGTAATGTGTCTTCACTTCTCAATATGCTAGTCTTAATTATATATCATCTATGAGAATATACACACATACATGCTTACCTATATGTCTATTTCTGTTGTACTTTGCATGAATGTTGTCATATCAGAGAAACCATATGATATTTCTCATGTTGAGATTGGCTTATTTCACTAAGATAATTGTCTCCACTTAGGGCCATTTTGTTCCACATGGGAAAATTCCATTCTTTTTTAATGGCTGAGTAGTATCCTATGGAACAGATGTACCAGCTTCTTTATACAATCTTCTTTCGGTAGGCATCTGGGTTGTTTCCATGTTGACATTAATGTGATTTTCGCGCCACTATAGTTATAAGGTTATACATCTCTTGCTCATATGCAGATTTCACTTCTTCTGTATAAATTCCCAGCATATGGATAGCAGAGTCCTACAGTAGATCACTTTGAAGTTGTCTTTCAGCTCTTCATACTAACTGACACAGTGGCTACACTAGCATATGCTCACTCCCATTAACAGTGGGAATATGGTACCTTTCTCCCCACATCCATGCAGTGGGTATTGTTAGTAGATTTCTGAATGTAGGCCAGCCTCAGTGGAGATAGGCAGAACCTCAATGCGGTTTTTATTTGTATTGCCCAAATAGCGAAAGAGCCTGAAAAGTAATGTCTATTAGTCATTTGGATTACTCTTTTGAAAATTGCCTGCTCATTTCCTTTGCCCATTTCCCAACAGGGTTGTCTGTTTTGCTCTACTTAACTTTCTGAATCTCTTTGAAAATCCTGAATATTTGTCCCTTATCTGTTGTGCAGAGTGCAAAGATATTCTCCCATTCTGTTGCTTGCTTCTTTATTTTTTGATCACTTCTTTTGCTATATAGAAGCTTCTTATTCTGATGTGTTCCGATTTATTTGGTTTGGCCTTGACTACCTGTGTTTTTGGTGACCTTCCAAAGAAGTGTTTAAAAATTTCTATGTTTTCCTCTAACAGTTTGATAGTTTCTGCATACAGATTTGTATTCTTGCTCCATTTACAGTGGATTTTTGTATGACATGATAAGTTTTTGTAAAACCTTTTCTATTTCTAAGAATGTTGGTGCATTCTGGTTGAGATTGCATGAAATCTGTTAATCTTGAGATTATTACGCTATTGTTTTCCTTTATTCTTCAGACATATTGTTAGTCCATTTCTCTGGTGCCTTTCTAGTTTCTTGCCATAGACAGTAATTGCAATGAAGCTTCCTCTTAGCACTGCCTTTACTCTGTCCCACAGTGCTGGTATGTTGTGCTGATGGATTCACTCACTTCAAACAATTTTTTCAGTTGCATCCTTGATTTTGTCTGTAACCTATTGTTCATTTAGCAACATGTGGTTCAATTTCCAAGTATTTGCATACCTTCTTGAGTATTTTGAGTTGAGTCCAGTTTTATTCCATGATAATCAATTTTCTGAAATTTGCAAAGGCTTGTTTTGTGGCCCATCTAAGATCAGTACTGGAGAAAGTTCCATATACTGATGAATTAAAAAAGCATATTCTGCATTTGTAGGATGAAAGGTTCTGTACATATCAATCAAATTCATTTGTTCTACTATACGAGTAACTGCTGTCGTTTCTTTGTGAAGCTTCTGTCTTGTAGATTTGTCCACCTAACTTAGTGGGGTGTTAAAGACCACAATTTTATTGTATTAAAATTAGTTTCTCCCTTTAATTTCATTAAAATTTGTTTCATGCTGCTCGATGCTCTGGCTGTTGGTATGTATACATTTATTATCGTGATTTCTTCTTGCTTAGACTACAGCTATTGGGGTATCTGCTGCAGCACTTCTCTGTTTCTCTGCTGCTACCCTGTATCCACATGTCTCCAAGTATCCCTCTGCTATGGGACTGCCGTCTCCTTTTTCCCACAATCATGTCCGTTTTGCTTGGCTAGTCCTCTTCTATCCATTTTAACATGTCCTCACCTATTCTGCCATCCTGTTCTTGGGTGATTAATTTTAAATTAAAAAAAGGCTTAGATATAATACAGTATTGACACTATAAAAGAGAAAGCAAAAATTTAATCACATACATGGTTGAGACAGATAAGAATTTCTGCCAAATTCCTGGCATTTTCTACTTCCTTCTACATTTCAAGGATGTGTTTATAAAAGGAAACCTACTTTGACATAAACATTAAGTGGAATTAGATGTCATTGAAATAATAATAACAGATAATCATCACCAAGGGAAAAGTGGATGTTTGTTGTTTCACTTGTTCATGAGAAAATAACTACAGAGTAACAGACTCATAGCAGTAGAGAAGATTCATGGTCCGGTTTATTATAGGGACTTGGAAGTAAATTACCATGCTGTTCCAAGGTTACAACAGAGAGAGTCTCTAATACAGAGCCTCAAAAGAGATGTCAAGAACTGCAAATTGGCTCAAGCAATGTGGTACAGTGGCTTAAGCTGTCACTTCAAATGCTTGCCACTTCTGTCAGTCCTGGCTTCCTCATTTAGAATGTAGCCTCCAAAATGTAGCTGTCACTTCAAATGCTTGCCACTTCTGTCAGTCCTGGCTTCCTCATTTAGAATGTAGCATCCTGGGAGGGAGACAGCAATGGCACAAGTGCATAGGTCCCTGCAACTCGTGGTGAAGATCCGGAATGAGTTCCTCTCTCTTAAATTGGCCTTGCTGACTCCCGCATATTGTGGACATTTGGGGAAATGAACCAGCAAACAGAACTTTCTGTCTGTTTTTATCACTCTGTTTTTCAAAGTATTTTTTTCCCCAAAGATTTATTTATTATTATTGGAAAGCTGGATATACAGAGGGGGAGAGACAGAGAGGAAGATCTTCCATCCGATGTTTCACTCCCCAAGTGAGCCGCAACGGGCCAGTGCTGCGCCGATCCGAAGCTGGGATCCAGGACCCTCTTCCAGGTCTCCCACACGGGTGCAGGGTCCCAATGCAGTGGGCCGTCCTCGACTGCCTTCCCAGGCCACAAGCAGGGAGCTGGATGGGAAGTGGAGCTGCTGGGATTAGAACCGGCGCCCATATGGGATCCCGGGGCGTTCAAGGCGAGGACTTTAGCCGCTAGGCCATGTTGCTGGGCCCTCAAAGTATTTTCTAAAAGAAAGGTTTTACAACTTTGCATCTCTGAAAACTATTCTTCACTTTTAGGCTGAAGGAATTAACTCTTACTTTATAAAGAAAATGAAGTGCTCTAGATATATACAAGTATTAAGGTTCATGAGACATAAGCTGTTTTATTCATTGATAGATTGATATTCTATGTCTCCTTAAAAAATTACCAATTACTTAAATAAATTATGCATTCTACTTCGATAGAATTACTGTCTTAGCAAAGAAGAGATTAAGCCTTTGTGTAATCAGGATGGCAATGCTTTTGCTTTTGGATAGCGTATTTCCAAAAGCCATAGGATTTTAAAAAGGCAAGATCACTGTTTTATATTTGCAATCATACATTTCATTTAAGACAGAAGTAACTGAATTAGATCACTTAAACGAACACTATTTTAATCTGTTTAAGATACTGGGTATGGCAATTTACATCACATTGTCTTCAAGATTTATTTATTGTAAAATTACCTTTGAGTACTCCCTTATACTCATATGTACTCTGAGCCGCGTGTATCGAGGCCATCTTCAAAATAAAATTAGACTATTTCTCTTTGTCATCACCACCAATCACAGAGAATTCTTACAGACTCTTCTTATACACTGAAAGTCTAACAGCCAAATCACCACAGAGAAACCAGAGTAATCCTTGAAAATCTGATATGTTACAGGATGCTGGGGGACAGGGATTGTTGTAGGGATCTGTCACAGAGCAATTTAACACAGCCACTTGGGAAGAGTGCTTACACAGCAGAGTGCCTTGGTTCAAGTCCAGGTTTGTGCTAATGCAGACCCTGAGATACAGCAGGTAATGACTTTGGTGTCTAGTTCTCCGGCATGCATGTGAGAGACCGAGACTGAGTGTCAGGCTCCTGCCTAAGGTCTAGACAAGCTGTGAGCAGATGGGAAGTGTGCATCTAAGAGAATGGAAACTGAGGGACTCTAGAACTCTCACTCCTGGTGCTGCATTCTTTTCTTCAAAACAGTTAATACTATCACATGATATAAATTTTTACGTATTTCCTTCAATACAAACCGAAATACGAGCTAGAGTAGGACAGTGACTTTAACATCCCATTATGTCTGCCACACCTGAAACCTGCTTGGTTGTCATGGCTATCAATAAAAGCTTTGACAAACAAATGGCTGCAGGAGCTCCAATGTGGCTGAAAATCAGCACTCAGTCCACCTCTCCAGACTCCATCTACTCACACAGAACAGTTGAGGAAATGGAATTTCAGTTCTATCATATCTGGGTATATATAATTTTACATCATTTAACAGAGGTTTACTTTAAGAGTAGCAATTAACTATTGCAGTAATGGCAGAACATTTTACTTGTGGGCCTGACAAAACATTAAATCAGACATCATTCGTAAATAACTGTCAGAACCAAGTGATTGCAGCCAATTTTTACACCTGGAACAGAAAGGGAAAGTAGCCAGCCAAGCTTCACTCAGTTATACATATCTGTGAGGCATTACTTTTTCATTTTACTTGGGTCTCCAAATAAAATGAACAATTTGAATAAAATAGAAGTTAATCAACTTGCAAATAAAATATAATACCTCCATATTTCAATAAGTGGTAAGGGACAAATGTGACTTATATTTTATTCTGTCCTCTCAGGAGGAAGAGCAATTTAAAATAAAGATTAAAAAGCATCTATACCCAAAAAGAAACAAGTTATTTGCATGCATTATTTACTACTGCACAAAGCTTACTCACATCAATAAATGTAGCATTCTTGAATTACAAATTTCAATCCCTTTAAGCCAAGGAAAAATAACATTCTTCACAATTATTATCTACTTCATTATTCTTTCTTTGTGTGTTATCTAAGTTCCTTTCACTCCATTTAGGTTTTATGATGGAGATATAGAAAGATTTAGCACCAGCATGTCCAAGAACTAGGTTGGATATTATGCAAATTTAAAAGTTATTCATACTTTACTTAAATTCTCCCAAAATATGAAAGGAATCTACCAGAAATTCTTTAAGATGCCAATTAACATGTTTAAAGATTTACTCATTTTTATTTGATAGGCATATGTTACACAGAGAGAGAAACAAGATAGAGAAGTCTTCCATTAATCATTCAACCTTGAAATTGCTGCAACAGCTGGAGGTGAGCTGATCAAAAGTCAGGAGCTTCTTCAGATCTCCTATGTGGGTGCAGGACTTGAGTCCTTTTCTGCTAATTTCCCAGTCTCTAAGCAGGGAGGTGGATCATTAAGTGGAACAGTTGGGACTACACTAGTACTCATAAGGGACAGAGGGTTACCCTGTTGAGCCACCATGCCAGGCCCCATGTTTCAATACCTTTATTTTTTCTGTTAACTAGCTGTATATCCACTCCAGATTCCAGCATCCTGCTAATGTGCCCCTTGGGAGGTCACAGGTATTGGTTCAACTAACTGGGTCCCTTCCACATCCATAACTTTTTTGAACTGGAATCCTGACTCCCAGATTTCACGTGGCTCAGCCCAGGCTGGTATACACATTTGGGTTAAAATTTGGTAATTGGTTACTCTGTCTTTGCCCTATTTCTTTTTCTTTCTCACTCTCTGCCTCTCAAATAAATAAATTTTAAAAATCCAATTCAATCAATGATAATCTCCTATGCTTAAAACCTTTGCATTTTAAATATATAAAACTGATTTCCCAAAAAAAGATACATTTGGATATTCAATCATGCTGAATCTGTGGGCAATTTATTAGAAATGACTTGAAATTTATTCATGATTATTGATCAGAAGCTGAAAATATAAATTTTCAATGAATCAAAAATTTTCATCATAATGTGTTATTTTAATGAAGGATATCAAAACAAACAAATTTCATCACATTTATTGGTTACTTGTAATTCTGATGTGACAACTGTTTCTGTCTAATTTACTAAATACATATTCTCACTCATAAATAATCTAATACTAAATAAGATCTTTAGGTTTTAATACTAAAATAACTGAGGCACTTGAACCATTTTTTAAAATTCACAGGAAATTGTGAAGACATAACACTAAAAAGTTACCCATTTAAAGAACTCAAAAACAACTGAACCTTGCTTCATTCTTCTCAACCAATAATATCAACTCTAAAGCTTGCATGGTTAAATGTAATTTTATCTGTATGAACCAAGGACAAAGTTCACATAAACTAAATCGTCCATTCAGGGTGAGTGGAAGGACTCTTGAAGGACCCATGTATATAACAAAGCACATTATTTTAAGAATCTTAATTTTAAAACTCAATCTTCCACATCTACAACTCTATGCTTCTTGAGTTTTTCTGCATTCAAATAGCCTCAACAACTGCATTATAACTTTACATAAGTAGCTGTAAGTATTATTGATGTGGACAAGTGCACTACTGAAAACATGTGGACTATAAATCTGTTTCTATAGTGATTAATAAATAAAATTTAACATTTGAGATATCAGAAATAATGAACACTAGGTGTCAGTGTAAGAAATGCAAAATATTTTTAAAAACCTGTTATTTCCAATCAGGTATGTAACAAAAAAGATTAAAAGCAGCAATGACCACATTTACCTATAATTGCACAATTCACTTAACAAACCAAACTTTCTCTCAAATAAAATATTCTGTTTTGAAACTACCTGTACTAAATTGTACAACATAATTCAGAAATAAAAAAATATATTTAAAAAATTTTAAAATCAGATTAAGTTGATTATTAGAAGTTACAAGATATATTATGCAAATTTAAATTTTAAGAATCTGTGTTTTGAAGATTTTACTTTTAATAATACAAATTTTGAAAAGTGGTGTTAAATCCAGATACAAGTATATAAATACTATGCATCATTAATTTATTTGGTGATAAATAGTATTTTCCAATATAATAAATGCCATTATTAATTATTAAGCATCCAAAAAGGCTACTGAATCTTAGGCATTTCCCTGAACACAAGTTTGCTACACAAATTTCAAGGAATTAATATTAAAATGCTTTGAAGGTCAATTCACACACAGAGAAGATTATATGAATCTGATAAATTCAACTGATTCCCCCTAAATCCTTTTAGCGAGAGAATATATCTAAAATATGAATGTTAAATATGATCTACTAAAAATGCTACCTACAACTATCAATATTTCAGATAAACAATTCTCAATATAAACTTTTTATAAAGAATCTTAAAACACAAATTTAAAAAGTGATTGTCAATAATAATAATGAAAGGAAGTTAATATCAAAATAGTTACACATTTTACAAAGTGCAACCATAGTATTACCTAACTCAAGATTAATAATAATAATAATTTTATAAATACATGTTCCTTTTAGAGCAGTAGTCTTTTGGGGATTTGAACTCTGCTGTCTACCAATCTCTGTTTGCTGTGTTCTCTCTCAAATTCCATATCACTATTGGCTTTTTCCAATTTGTTTTCATAAACATTCTGAAAACCATCATGACTGGAAAATAAACAAAACTAAACACAGCAGTTATCACTAAAATACAAAATATGAGGATTCAAAAATCATGAAGGAGAACATTCAAGGATTTCTTGAATAAAAATATATGTTTTAGGCAATACTATGTTCTTGTTTTCCTCACAGATTAATTTCAGTGATCATAACACAGGCAAACAACAAGAAGGTATAATGTTTATCAAAAGTGTTCCAAGCTCCCAGGATTGAAATGGATTCACAAATTTAGGAACTTGAGGGCTGATGGAACTCAAGGGAACTTCACATACAATCAATGATCTAAACTGAGATCTAAGAATTCTAACACACAGCTAAAACTGTGCAAGGTGTAACATTTCAAAGAGCAAACTGGCCCCAGAAACACAATAGCATTTGGATCTTCACAGTCTCTTCCTGGCTCTTGAGTGCCTTTGCCTCCGAGGCTTCATTATTCCTAATGACTTAGACTTGGGATTACAATTTTCAACAGTCATTAATTTAAAAGAATTTTCTGTGGTGAATAGTGTGAATCAGTGGTAAGTCATTTACATACATAATCATCTGTAATTCCTGCCAGACAGGTAAATTTTGACACAAGAGTAAAGAGGATATCAGATGGATTAAGGAATATGGTCAAGATTGCACTTCTTGAAAGTTACAGAGCCAAAATTCAAACCTAGTGGTTTGTCTCCAAAATATTTCCCACTTTACTAGCATTTCCCAAATGATGGCTCATAAACTCTTGGGGATTTTCCAGAAATAACCAGAGGAGCGAAATTTAGAATGATTAACAAAGGAAAACATACCAAGTTAGGACACATAAAATGCAGTAACAACTTAGTATCCATCAGCTTTTCACTGAGGCAAACGTTAACAACTGTCATGGTAGATCTGACTGTCATACGGATTGTTCCATCAATCTTAGTGTCAAATGCACTAATTAAATCATTATTTCTCCATAAACTTTTCCTTCTTCCAGACTAATTCATGTTAATTCATAAAACTGACATTCTCCCAACTGGTTAGGAATAATTTTTCCTCTCTGCTTTTCTCTTACTTCTAAACCTTTGCTCAAAAATCCTGCATATTCTAAGCTTCACATTTTCTTTTAAATCTAAGGTCTTCACCCCCTAGATACACAGTTCAGAATACTTTGGGACCCAACATAGTAATACCTTGTGAGTAAACACACAATTCTCATTCTATCTGGCTTCACAAGACTTGACTTGTTGAGAGCCCAGTGTGGTAGCCTTGTGGCTAAAGTCCTCACCTTGCATGCGCCAGGATCCTATATGGGCACCAGTTCTAATCCAGGCCACCCCGCTTCCTGTCCAACTCCCTGCTTGTGGCCTGGGAAAGCAGTGAAGGAAGGCTAAAAGCCTTGGGAACATGCACCCGCGTGAGAGACCTGGAGGCGGCTCCAGGCTCCAGGCTCTAGGCTTTGGATCAGTGCAGCTCTGGCCATTGTGGCCAGTTGGGGAGTGAATCAATGGATGGAAGAATTTCCTCTCTGTCTCTTCTCTGTATATTTGACTTCCCACTAAAAATAAAATAAATCTTTAAAAAATGTTGTATCTTTTACTATTCTACATATAATATGCAGGTTACTGTATCCATTTTCCTGACTACACTACTCTCTAAAATTTTCAGTTACCCCAGACAGGTGTGAAAACCTGGAAAATCTGACTCCGAGGCTTCTGCTTCATCCTTTTCCTCAACGCACATTTAAAAAACATCGTTCATAACTGAACTGGAAACCAATATGGTTTGATCAGAGATGATCTGATAGACCAATGGCCAAATTTGTCATTAATGCCTAAATGAAGGAACTTAGATATGTTTAAAAAATAGGCTTTCTACTCCTGAGAACATCATTCAAATCTGCCTTAATATGCAAACAGGTTTAGTTATTAATGATTACTAAACAGCATACAACTCAAGCATAAAGAACTGGTTTTGAAAATCAAGTGGAAATAAAAGACTAGTTTATTGATTACATTCCATCTTTGGGAAAACGGACACTTGGTTTTTTTTATTTTCTTTTTTTTTTTTTGCAAAGATTTATTATTATTGGAAAGCTGGATGTACAGAGAGGAGGAGAGACAGAGAGGAAGATCTTCCATCTGATGATTCACTCCCCAAGTGAGCCACAATGGCCAGTGCTGCGCCGATCCGAAGCTGGGAACCAGGAACCTCTTCCAGGTCTCCCACACGGGTGCAGGGTCCCAAAGCATTGGGCCATCCTCGACTGCTTTCCCAGGCCACAAGCAGGGAACTGGATGGGAAGTGGAGCTGCCGGGATTAGAACCGGTGCCCATATGGGATCCCGGGGCGCTTAAGGCAGAGGACTTTAGCTGCTAGGCCACGCCGCTGGGCCTGACACTTGGTTTTTTATAGTGACACAGATGAACAAATTCCTTCCTGTCTTATAAGAAACTTTCATTTTCTGACTACAATAAAAACAGATCAATTTAGATACTTCCAAAATCTGTTATTTTGTTTCCATAAGAACACCTGAAATGTATTACCGTAACTTTCTGATTGTATTGATCAATCGATTGATTGAATCATAAGTGAATGAATGGATGGATATTTTACAAATAGTAAATATTGCTATGTATAGATTTGCCTCAGTGAGGTTGACAAAATGAATATCATATATAAATAAGTATCTTTTTAGAAAATAATTTGGACTGTGATACTAATAAAAGCATACTGTTGAAAAAGAAATACCAAATAAAATTAAAATTCTCTTACCAGATTAGTTAACTGAGTATGCACCACATCTTCTACCAAAATCACTGTTTCATGAAGAGGCCTCCTGGCATCACCTAAAGAAAACCTATCAACAAACAAACATTAAGGATTCTAAGAAGGCTAAGAAGTCAGTCATTACAAGAATCATGTCAATAAAGACAACATAAATTGATTTCTCAAATGAATAAACTGATGTACAAGTTTCGCTAGATGAAGAAAATTAACATTTCCTATACAAGTTGCAACTTCCAAAGAAAAGTGGAACGTTAGCCATGCGATTTCTTAATATGTACAGTATTCTGAAAGGCATGCAAATGCAAAATACCACAGCACAACTTCATACTACTGGCAACCAGAAAATCTTACTACCACAAAGAAATGAACAAAAAAGCATGGTAATAAGCATACTTTCAAAAGTATGTAACATAATTTTCACTCAGAAAAATGTGAAGGTCTTCCATTATGATATTTCATTAAGTATAAATAGATTTTTAACAACTGATTAGAAAATACGTCCCAGAAGTCTGCTTCCCAATTTTCATGTGGAGGGCAAGTTATGCCACAAATCCTCTCTAGTAAGAACAACTGAAAATGTATAGTAATATTGCTAAAACTTGTATCAAAGATATGCCTTAACTAGCAGTGTAGAAAACACAAAGCATAACCAAGTGACAAAATATGTTCCACCTGATAAAACACCACATCCAAAATTTATAATGAAGGAATGAATAAGTACATTATTCATAGCAATCTAGAATTTAATCACAGCAATCTCGAAAATGCATTGAGCTGCATTATCTAATCAACATATAGAAAAGAACATGGGCGCCTCCAGCAAGTCAGTTTGAAGTATTCAGTATAAAGCTGAGAGACCTAATACTCATGATGGTGATCTTTTCAGTGCAGAAAATATTTAACCCATAAATGAACTTTGCTGATCGAAGTCAAGTTTCAAAATGCGTAAGTAATAAAAAAAGAGGGAAAAAAATCTCACTTAATAACTATTAACGAAAAATCTACTTTAGAATGCATGCTATACACATAGCTTAAAATAAAGTAAAAAAGAATTTGAATTAATTTATATTGATAGTGATGAGAGATATCTGGTAGCATCTTTTCAAGAGTATATTTAAAACAAAAATCTGAAAGAGTCTCAACAGCCATATTGGGGGACATGACGTCAAAATCAAAACTCACTGTGTAAGCTCAGAAACAAAAATCACGAGAGTGAAAACAACCAAGAAACTAAAAATTAAGCACACAAAACTAATGCATACAAGTTAACTTCTAAAGCAAGATTTGTGGACAAAGCAAATTAACAGATAAAAATTAAAAACATCAAATCTAAACTCAATCAGAGTCAAGAACACCATGAAAGAGACACCATTTAGCTCCTCCACTAGGAACTGAGAATTCTGGAATTTAACCATTTGAAAGTAGTATTTTAGTTAAAAAGATTTTTATAGTTAGAAAATAAAAAGAAATCAAGAACTGTTAAGTACATGGATAATGATTTCTAATCTAAACTCTCATATAACTGTCCCTGTTTGATAAGAAGAATAAACGGACACATTGTTGGGTGGACAGGGACACTGCTGAAGCTTTCCTGGGCATTTTTTTGCTTAAGATACAGCTAACATTCTCAAAATATATTCTTATTAAGAAGGTAGGTTCTTAAGCAAAATGCCTCAACCATATCCCTGCAAAACTGCTGCCAGGACCTTTGCTCCTCACTGGTCAACTTATGTTTTGAGGGAAGCACTTCTACCTCTCATAGTCTTGCCTTTCATTGTGCTTCATCTTCACCATTACACTAGTAAAATGATGTTTCACGCCCTACTTAAGATCTCCAAAGAAACGCTTTAAGATCTTTAAGTCACATGTTTAAAGCTTCCACTGAAAGCTTTGTAGTTGTCTGCAGATGACCTGGGCACAATATTTCTGTAACATGTGGAGCAGAAAATTTGTCCCATGTTACTTTGACAGTCAGAATTAACTAAATTTAATATGTACTTATAAAATATGTAAACCTATTAAACACAAGTAATTCATATTCACAATACTTGTCTGACTTTTTTTTTTTAAAACCTTACAGACCCCCTTTACCACTGACAACTCGATTCACTTGTTCTGGGTCTACTCCCATTGATGGAATCTAATATCCAGTTCCTTCCAATATTGCCTAGATGCTGGTAATAACACCACTACTGATAGATGAGCTGCCAATAGAGGTTTCCCAGAAAACCTGAAAAGACTATCTACCCCATCTTATTGTTTCATTAATATAATTAGTACCCCTCCATTTTAGGAAGAAGTATAACTCTGAAAGCCATAATTGCTAGTGGGTCCATAGCAATCTTATTGGAATCATCTTAATGATGATCATAGAACTAATTCACCCAAACTTCTTACCCAAATCGGAATTATCTCATTCACTTCCAGAACTGAATGTTGCAATGAAGTTATACAGTTGAACACAATCAACTGTATAACTTCTTTGTCAAGTACAGTGCGAATATATGAAATAAATAAGAACATTCACAAATAGTCTTAACACTGTTTAAGTTTTACAACTTAACACTGAGATAGAAGAAGATGAATGTTAAAGACAGTTGTGACTTCCTGTTAACACACACATAGAGACACACACAAACCCCACAAAAAAAACTTGTAGAATTTAGGACTTTTAAGATTTCTGTTTGTGATGTATCTTCTCAATTTAGTCTAACACTGGAAGAGAAGTTATACATAAATAAGTATTGAAGGAAAAAAGGTATGAATGGAAAGTGCTAAAATAAAAACCGAAAACTTAGAGATAATTTAAAAATAAACATAATAAATATTTTAGAACATACAAAGTCAATAATACATTGTGTTCCCCGCCCCCGCCAACAACAAAACTACAATATTTCCCAGTTACGGCAATTCTCCTTTAAGTGTCCCTGTAAATTCTATAGTATAATTTCATTTCGCCAAAAGGTTGTTATGTAATGACGGATTCACTCTCCTGACATCCACTTATGCCCAATTATGAAAGGCACTCAAATCTAAACTCTTTTAATGGTAGAAATTATAGATGAGAAAAAGGAAATATACTTTTATAACTTTTTATACTTTTACTAACACAGGTAGTATGTATATGTTTCAAGTTATAACAAATACATGAGAACAAAGAGCATGAAACAAACAAAAGAAGTACTGAAGCAGGCTGAAGGTACACAAATATTAAAATAAATGTTTTATTAATTAACACGAGAAAATGGTTTTTGCTCTCACATAGGCATATCTGAGTTTTTCCTGAGACTCAGTGGCTTCCCAAACTATTCTCCATTAAAACAGCCAGTATAGTTTGCCCAAAAAGATCATGATACACTTGTGGTAAAACCTGCACAAGCAAAAAAAAAACAAAACAAAAAACCTGTTTAAAAAATAATTAGTAATGAAAACAAACATTCGCCTTCAGTTACTCTGTTTATGTCAGATCTAGGTCCAAAAGTAGAGAAACAAACAGCTCAGGAGGACTTTCTACTGGAGATAACACTTTTCTATGTTTTGACTTACAACTGGTATCTCTTTGCAGTTGCAGGCACGACTCGGGGGAACAGCTGATTGCAAACAGTTCATCTAAACAATGTCCAGCTACAAAGAGTGTGCTAATGCAGCTGAAAGTTGTACTACATCCTGCCCATCAACTACAAACAAGGGGAAGTCAGCTAAAACAGGAAACAAAACAAAACAACAGAAAAATTTGGGATTTAGATAACCTGGTTCTAGTTCCTGCACTGTTGATAAAAGATGTTGTCATGAGTAAGCCACTGGTCAGTGTTTCCATGACTTAACAATGAAAGAAAATGACTATACGATTTACAGATGCCTTTCCAGAGGGTTGATATGATTTACAAAAGCAACTACAAACCTTAAATCCTATAACCCATGTCTTCAAGAATGAAGTAACACTATTCTAAGAAAATTCTTACATTTAATTGCAAATGGGGTATTATCAGTAAAAGAAGAAAAATAGCTTTCTAATAACTAAAGCCATGAAATAAATCAATAAAAATAATAGGAGCAAAGAAAGTAAAGCTAGAATATATTACCAGTTTTACATGCAAAACAAACTCCAAAAATATCCCATTGTCGCTTAGAATTTTTTTATAAAGGCTGGAGATACTAGCACAGGATTTTGTAAGATTCTTTTCTTTTCAACTTTATTTTATAGTTCTACCTTTGAATCTAAAATTCTTCTTTTCAAATTTTCAACTCCTGATTAAGACCAGGGAGAAAGACATACTTGCAAGCACAGAAACCAGTGCTGGGGGTGGACCTAGGGAGGGTTTTTGGGGGTCGCTCTGACCAGGCAGAAGCTCCCGCTGGTATATGAGGGCTGAGGGTGTGGTGGGCAGGGTTAGACTGGGCTGGCTGTAGCATCCACTGATTTACTTAAGAGACAGGGCAGGAGACAGAACTGACTCAGCCACTGCAACTACCAGTGCATGCATAAGCTGATGTGGGTGATGGACCGAGACTGACACACACACACAAGTCAGGTCTGAGATCAATTCATGAGGTTTCTTCGGGGAGCCCCCCACTGAACTGCTGGACTCAGAACTCTAACCATGGGGAGAACTTTGGTCAGGTCGTGGACTGCAAGTGTCACAACCGGGTCTCCTCAATGGCTGAGATGGAGCAGTGGAAAGCAAACCCAAATGCACATGGAGAAGATGGCAGTCCATTGGAGCCTGCAGAGGACATCTGGTACCATAGCAGAGGGAGGAAAGCAGTATAAATTGATCAAGTATCCCAGCCAAGCTTGATAGCAAGTTTCTGGGAAAATGGACTCTAAGGTGGACTAAGTCAGCCAATGGACACTAGAAGGATTTCCTCATCCTTAGATAAATGAAATCAACAGCATTGCAGAACTATGGAAACCACTTAAGCAGAACCCCCAGAGCATGCTCCACACCGTGGACCCTGGGATGGTATCAGGTGGATATTCCCCCTCCCTGAGTATTGAGGTGGTTGGGATTCTAGGTGTGGCTTCTCCTCTTTTCTCCCCTCCCCACCCCCCAGATACAGGAAGAAGTAAAAGAAAATTTGAAAGCAGTGGTATCACTCACTTTCTCCTAGACATGTATCCTTCCCACCACAATCAACTATGCGAATATCATGGAGGAGGGGGAGAAGGGAGAGAACCCAGAAGGGAAGAATCAATTAAGCTTAAATAAAAAAGAATCTGCCACAGAAGCAAGAATCAGACTGCTAATAATTTGAAAGACAGAGCCTGTTAGGATAGGCACTAAGAAGACAAGGAGCACAGCAGACATAGTCAAGAACAAAGAAGCATTTCGTTACTGTCATGTATGCATCTTCTTGGATGCTGAGATGCTTAAAATATTTACTACTGGCTACAAACTCTAATGTGGCTAAACTATTTTGGATGTTGTGGTTAAGTAATTGCTGTGGTCTCAGGAGCTTTTTTTTTTTTTTAATTAGCTTTGGTAGTTTGGATGTTTTCCTACTTCAGCTAATTGACATTAGTTTGGAATGGACACGGTGTCACCATGTCTTAGTTTAAGAATGTTTTACAAAAATAAATTGTTCTTTTCGCTTTCAGAACATTTACTTCATTATGCTTTACAGACCTGTGAATTTGTCCTAACATGAATTACAGTGAACAGAAAGCTGCAGCCTTCTGCCTAGTCCTCTAGGCAGTTAATCTGGCATGAGACAGCATGTGCAAACACCGACAATAGACTTATTATGTCATTCTTAATATTTACTGATATTGGTTTGTCCACCATCAGAATGTACCAGGGGAATCTTGACGTTTGATCATGTTCAGTCATATAAGAATAAAAGTGTGTAATGCTTTTACTCTAGAAATATTCAACATCATAATAGCTACTGAAAGAATAAGTTAGGCCAGAAATAGTGCTCCTTTCTTTGTTATATCAGAATAGATATCTATAGATCAGTAGTATAAAAATGTCCATTTGACTGAAAATTAGAACTTAAGGATATTCTATAGAAGTTTATCTCACATCATCCATGTTACCTCCAACCATCATAATTATTCTTGTAACGTCACCTCTGTCTTAATAAAGATGCTATAAGAAGTCAAAAAGTGTGAAAAACATGTAAATTATCCTTATTTTATTTTAAAAATCTCAAATATTCATAGCTGTCACTTTTTTCATCTGCTTTTCAAAGGAATAAATAAATGTACCTAGTAATGGCTTTGAGAAAGTCAAAATGATAGATAAATAATTTTCTTGATTGTTGGGGATTTTTCTTGTTTAATAAATTTTTCAACATTCATTACTATATCTTCCAAATATGTGGACATATAATTTATATAAACCTCTATTTCCAAAAAGCAAATATTCTCATTTTCAAACTAAAAAGGATAACAGTATAAAACAGCCTTTCATAAACAGTTTCCATTTGTGGATTAGGAAAACAATGAAAGTGAAGTACAGCAGTTACTGTAAATTAATCAGGAAATGATTTAACCAATAATTCATTCCACTTATTTTTGTCTTAAACAGATGGAAAACATAGGTAACACACAATAATAACTACCTCGATGAAACAAATTCAGTCAGAAGCAAAAGTTGGGACATCTAACTCATCCAAAACTTTTTTTTTGATACAATACTATACCAGATGGGTAAAGACAACAACAGAATATACAAATTAACTTAACGTAATTTATGAAAGATTAATAATGAATATAAAAAGTACTTGGTTCAATTATTTTGTGTAATTAAAATTCTTCAGGCTTTTTACAGAGGAAAAGGCATGACTTCAAGAAAATCATTTTCAATCCCTCCAAACATTTAAAGTATATATGTAAGTTGTGCAACACTAATATTATATAATCTTATTTCTGTTGAAATAGTAAAGAAAATTAGATTAGTAAAATTAGAAATAGACATACTAGAATCACAATAACAACTTACAATGACTGAGAATTATCCACACCTATGATTTGAAAATAAACTGTAAGGTATGCTTCATTTTTTATCAATCATGAATCAGACTCGAGAAAGTCAAGAGATTTACATATGCAGTCACAAAAGTGTCCAACAGAATCAATCTGTTTTGAGATAGTCATATAGATAAGGAAGAACTGTACAGTATCAGATCTTTAGATTTTTAACTGTATAAGAAGCAAGCATTTCTCTCTCTCTCTTTTTAAAATTTGATATACTTATTTATTTGGAAAGGTAGATTTACAGAGGAAAGGAAATACAGAGAGAAAGATATTCCTTCCACTGATTTATTCCCCAAATGGTTGCAATGGTCAGAGTTGAGCTGATCCAAAGATAGGAGACAGGAGCTTTCTCCAGATCTCCCGCATGGGTACAGGATGGGTACAGGAGTCCCAAGGCTTTGGGCCATCCTCCAGTGCTTTTGCAGGCCACAAGGTGGAAGCTGGATGGGAAGTTGAGCAGCCACAACATGAACTAGTGTCCATATGTGATGCTGGCGCTTTTGTCAGAGAATTAGCCAACTAAGCCATCAGGCTGGCCCCTGGATCAGGCATTTCCCAGAGCAGTCAATACACACACATCTTACATAAGAGTGCATGGGATTGATTCCCAGTTCTGAGTCCTGATGCCAACTTCCTAGCAAGGTCAACCCTGGGGGTTAGCATTTGGTAATTCAAATAGCTGACTTCCTGTTACCCATATGGAAGACCTAGATGGAGCTCCAATTCCTCTCTTCCAGCAAGATCTGTCGGATTTAGGTAACTGGGGAACAAACCAGCTGATGAGAGCTGTTTGCATCTCCAATCAATAAAAATAAATTTACATTTTTCTAATTGTAAGAAAGATAAGCCATACAAAGTGAAAGGAAAGTGTAGCAAATTACACAAACATTTCCAAAATTGAGGGTGTTAAAGAAACAAAGCATTTCATGGTTATGTGAGTTTGGGAAATGCCTTATATTTTATCTTCTCTTTATTTCTGAAGCATGATACCATATTAGAAGCTCTCAGAAACTCTACAGGAAACAAACTTGGATTTCAATATGTTCATGGTGTATAATTTTAGTTTTCTAAATCCATTTAGATATTTAGGATTTAGGAAACCTGAATCAATTAGGAAACAGGTATTTAAGCAAAAGACTCCCAAATAACTCAAGGATTTTGGTGACAGGAGTTCAGATAACCAACCTCAGCCTAATACACTAGAACCTCAAAGCCATGTTTGTCAGTTATAAACAACAAATTTAAATGATGACTTTGGTGACTGTTATTAACATCTGGGGTTTTAAAAACTAATTTACTCATTCAGAAAATATTTATTGGGAAAGGATATTTATTTTTAGGACATTTAGCCTAGAGGTTAAGATGCCAGTTAAGACACAAACATTCCCCTATCAGAGTGTTTGGTTTTGACTTCCAGCTCCTGCCCCTGGCCACAGCTTGTTGCTAATATAAACTGGGCAGTAACAGCAGTGGCTCAAATAGCAGGATCTCTGCCAGCCATGTGAGACATGATTGGGTTCTTCTGTCTCCCAGATTCAACCTTAGCACCAGCTCTTGCAAGCATTTGTGCATTTTGGGAGTAATGAGATTTTTTCCTCCTCTCCCTCTCTCTCTAACCCTCATAAAATCATTTAAATGTGTGTATGTATTTGTGTATTTATGGGTATGTATGTAGATACAGATAGATATAAATATAGATATAACATACAGTGAGTTTATGTTATGTCAGTCATCGAATTTTCTACTATCTGAGAAGTTTAGAGTTTCCACAGGTTAAGAAATTGACTGATCCCATTCTCTTTATTCACCAGACCACTATAAAATGACAGCTCCTCATCTTTTATATTCTGCCAATCAGTCAACAACAATCTCATCTGAGTATTTCAGACACTAAAATAGCAATTTCATCACTTTGATGCAAGGTTTTCAAGAAATTCAGATATCAAAACTATAATAGCCCAATCTTGTATCATTTTTCTTCTTCTATCTTCTTATTTTGGAAGTTTTTAATAAACAGGAAAAAAGTAGAAGTAACTATATATACTTCACCTAAAATCACCAATGGTTATTATTTTAGTACTTTCTTTCTAGAAAGAAAAAAATACACACATGTTGTACATTTATTTTCCTGAAACAATAAATACTAAGTGCATTCCATGTACCAGGAATATGGTTCATACTTACATGAATTGTCTAATTTTAATCTCCTAATAGCCAACTTCACTTATTCCTATGACTCTGGGAAAAATAGTCCTTATACCAAGTGAATTTTTTTTTTTAACTTTCCACAAGTAGAATTGCTTCTACTTCCTAGAACTGCATGAAATAATTACCTCTTTAGCATAACAGTTATTTAAAAATGAAAGTTTGCTTTAAGAAGTATTTTAATTACTGGCTAAATAACATCTCTTAAAAACAACATAATCTTTGAACATTTACATTTCTCCAAAACACCATCCCATGCCCATTTATAGCTAATCCCTATTCCCTTAACCCAAGGCAACCACTAATCTACCTGAAGAAACCATGCATTCCCAAAAGTCTTCAGATTGAAGATCTTCCATGTCTTATTTAAGTCCCATTGTAAATGGTGTATCTCTCAAAGACTTTCTTAATTATAGCCAGTTTCAATTCTCACTTAAATCAGTGTAGTTCATATATTGAGGTCCATCCAGCTTTTCCTTTGGTGCAAGCAATTCCAAAAAATTTGATAAACAAAAGGAATAAAAATTCCAAGACCTGAAAAAGTCACAAGCCAATATGAAGAGATAGATACTAAAGAGATATGTACAAAAAGATATTATCACAATAATAGATACAATAATCAACACTTTGTGGGCTAAGAAAATTCAGGACAGCTTTCAAGATGAGTTTATTTACACTATAATTCTCAACCTCATAATCAGGTATTTAAAGTGGATGATACTGAACTTCTTGCTGAAATAAGGAAGTACTCTACTTGTATGAATTTTTTGTATTGAAAGAGATGTTATTTGCAATGGTTATGTTCCCATATACCATAACATAAGGTAAATAAAGCTGTAAGTTAACAATACAGAAAAAACTGTAAAACAATTATATTACAAATTATTCAACCTGAAAATTAACTGTGCAGTATCTGTGACTGCCAATTGGAAAATACATAATATTTTCTATTTGTACTACATAATGTGTTCCTCTTATTCCATCAAGAAGGGCTTCAGTTTGAATCATGAACTGTCCAGGACAATTATCTTTCTGGAATATTGTAAAATGGACAACAATCACTTTTGTTCTGAGAAAATTAGGAAAAACTTATCTCTGGGCTCAACTATTTACCTCAAATGAAAATGTAACTTAGTATACTCAAAAGATATACATTTTCATTTTATTCTCCAAAACATGGGGAGAAAGTGATGACATGAGAAAGCTGGTGAGACACAATAATATATAATAATTTTACTGAGAATAAACATATACATTGAATGATCCTTTGGTTTTGCTTTAAATTATTGCTTAGAGTTTCAAATTTTGGCATGTGTAAATAAGAATGTTTCATGAATTCTTACACATATATTACTGAAATTTCATATATTAATCTTTAAATTGCAATGCGCGATGTTTAGTCTGTACTTTTAGCTTAGAATGAACATATGAAATTTTCTAAGTATACTAAAAGAGTTAATAAAAACTGTACTTACATTACAGAATACTGTAGTTCTTTGTTATAAACAAGGGTAGGATCAAGGCACCCCTGAATATCAAACTGCAGGATGTCAAAGTCCTTTATGTAAAATGGCACAGCATTTGTTCATAACCTTTGCACATCATCCTATATAATATATAGTCATACATTATTATAATATCTAATACACAGTGTAAGTGCAGTGTAAATAGTTGTTGCACTGAATTTTTTACAGGACAATAATTAGGAGGAAAATCTGCACATATTGAAATAGATGCCATTTTCTTTCCAAATATTTCTGTGCAAAGGTTGGTTGAAGTTGCAAGTGCTAAATCTGCAGGTAACAAGTGACAACTGTACAGGTACCTACTATTAGCCTAATTGTGATTCAGTTATGCGTAGGGTCCAATATCAATAAAATTGAATTCAAGATTCTGGGCATTGCTTCAGAGAATCTCACAAATCTCAGACTGCTTTGCACAAAACTAAAAGCCTTTAAAAACTGGCTCTGTCTACAGTTTTGTTTTGTTTCCAGCCACGCATGCTTTTTCCCTGACATGTAGTACCTGTAGTTAGCTGATCACAAAAAGGACTTTTACATCATTCCACCTTTTGTCTTCTTTTTCCTCTCTCAGTCACTCAATGCCTTCAAAATTTAATTCAAGGGACACCATCCTTGGAACATTTTCCTAATCCCCAGGTTAACTTAGGCATTCCTCTATGACATATCACATTGACAGCATTAACTCACTATTTACTTCATACTATCTGTCAAATCCTGCTGCTAAGAAATTTCACATACAGTAGCAGAATAATTGATCTCAACCATACATTCTTTGGAAACTGCGATGCTAAGCAGATGTGTACAAGCAGAGCTAAAAAGCACTAAAGCATTTCAACTTGTTCTGTTGCATTCTACCACTGAAAACATGACCAGACTAATCTGCTGGGAGAGCAGAAAAAAATGGAACACAAGTTAATCACTCCAGTTATCCCAGCTGAGTCACACAAGATCAGCTGATACTCAATTGAGCCTTGGATTGACAAAATCCCAGTCAAGGTTGCTAGAGTTGCCTAGAGTTGTGGTAACTGAACACACAAGCATAAATGATCAGGTTTTCCTACCAAGATTTTGGGGTCTTTTCTTATACAACATCATTTTGGCAAGTATTGAAATTGTCATTCTTGTAGATGCTTCCATACAACTCCTTTGACAACCTTATTTTTACATCACATTTTTCTATTAACCAGGTTTTCCCCCTTTGAATACAAGGAGAATATGTCTCGTTTAAATTTGTGGATAAATTTTAAGGATAAAACAAAATACTACTCGCATATTTAAATGTGTATTTAACGATAGGCAAAATAGATTTCAATTCCTCCTAGTCTCACTACAGATCTCCACTATTATAATATTTTTTCCATAGAAACTGGAAACTTATTCAATCTCTACTACACTAAAACTTAAAAGCAGTAAAAAGCAATAAGCACATGTGCAATTATGGTGGTAACTGAAGGATACTGGATGACATTAGAACAAAATTAGAAATGACTTTTTGACAACTACAAGTAATACGTGCAGAAATGCAGACTAATGCATAAAGGATATAAAAGTTAAATTTAAAAGATTAAGAGAAAAAAATGGATAATTAGACAACCAAATGCTTTTTCAAATCAATCACCAAAACATGGAAATACGGAAGAATTTTTAAAAATTCAATCAAATGTAAACAAATAGTTCCCTTTAATCAAAGAACTACGTTCACCCCATGAGGCTCACTTTACATTTAAATCTCAAGAATTAATTGTAAATATAAAAACCATGTAACTGAGAAAATCCATGATGACTTTTAGCATAAATCACATGAAAGTTCTTATGGTTCTGGGTCAAAATTGAAAATTTAATCAACTAAAAAATGGGAAAATCCCCCTAAAGCTAAAACCTGAAAATATATGCCTTACTACACAAATACCAGAATAATTATACATAGGATTAATCTTACCATTTCATATATCTTCCAATTCATTATTAATAATCATACTTGAAAACTGATTAATTCAAAGTGAAGATTTCCATGCAGCCTAAAGAAATCAACAACATTCATAAACCATATACAGAGATTCTGGGAAACAGACAAGCTAAAGAAAATGTTCAGCACTGGAGCTTTCCACCAAATGACTCTAGGAATCTCAGGTTTCTTATTGCCATAACTTCAAGTTACCATAGAAGTAAATATAAGAGTTTCCTTTATTGGGAAGAAATTTCATATCTCAAATGCTTTAGATAATCTCTTTAGTCTTTTAACAGTGAATGCTTATGCAGCTCTGAGTGGGAAAGGGATATAATATGACTTATGTCGTGGGTCCTCAAGTTTTTCAGCATTTAAACAGATGTAAACCCTTTGATTTCTTGAGTATTTATTGGGAACTAAAATATTAGATATTTTTCTAATTTTTTTCAACAACAGGGAATTGTCCCTCTCCAGATCCCCCCCAAAAAACTATAAAATCATGTTTAGAATATAGCCATATCATTCACACCTGGATTACTCAAAATATTTAAAATTTCAAGTTAAATAGATCTTAATGCATCCAGCCCTTTTCAATTTGTGCATTTTTAAAAATCTATCTATTGAGCTATCCATTCACCCATCTGAAAAAGAGAGATCTTCATCTACTGGATCATTCCCCAAATTGCCACAGTCAGTCAGAACTGGTCCTGGTCAATATCAGGAACTAGGGACCCCATCTAGACCACCCACACAGGTAGGCAGAAGCGTAAGTATGTGTGGGATCTTCTGCTGACTTTCCAGGCATATTAGCAGGAAGCTGATTCAGAAGCAGAGCAGTCAGAACTGAAACTGATGCTCCAATAACAGTCATCAATACCAGAGGTAGCAGCTTAACTCACTGCACCAGAACACCAGGCACAAATGCATTTTTAAGCCAGTTTAGGAAGATGACCTGAATGCCAGAATGAAGAAATTATAAATTCTGCATACATAAGATGCAACTTTCAAAAAAATGAAAAATTAATTTGTTCACTACCACTATATTCTCACCTGTTATGCTGTTTCTAATTCAATTGCCTACAACAGTCTATACCAGACTTGGGTGGGGTTTTTGGCTGGCAGATGGGAAAGGGAATAGAAAACTAACAGGCTGTCTATAGCACCTTTTAGTACATGTTACAAGAATAATACACAAAGAGGTCCACTTTCACCACTGCTATTCAACATAGTACTGAAAGCTCCCACAGGAACTATTAGGCATAAAAAAAGTAATTTAAAAAGTTCAAATTACAAACAAGGATTTAAAATTATCCCTGTTCACACATGACATGATTCTATAAATAGGACAACCAAAAGACTCAATCAGGGGATTATTGGAAAGTGTGGCAGGGTAGCAGGGTACAAAATCAATAAACATAAATTGACAGCCTTAGTATATACACAAAAAACTTCATAGTTGAGAAAAAAACTTGTAAGTACAGTCCTTTTAAAATAGCAGAGAAGAACCTTATATATTTCAGAATAAGTCTAACCAAATTAGTGGAAGACTTCTGTAATGAAAATTATAAAACATTCAAAAAAGAAAAAGAATCCATTGAAAATCAGAGAAGTCTACCATGTTCCTGGATCAATATAATCAACATATCAAAATGTTCATATTACTGAAACTCCTACACAGAGTCAATGTGATCCTAATCAAAATCCCCACAACACTCTTCTCAGAAATAAAAAGATGATATAAAAAATATTCAACTGGAAATACAAGAGACCATGAATAGCCAAAGCTATCCTGAAGAATAAAAATAAAGCTACAGAATCACAATTCAAATGCCCAAGATAAAACGGGGTCCCTCGTCCAGTGAGTGATGCTCCAACACAGGTGCTTGCTCTTATGAGGATTTATTGAAGGACAAACTAATTATATAACATAACAAAACAAGAAATCCAAGTATAATACAGAAGGGCAGTAACTACAGCATATTTACAGGCTTCCTCTTCTACTACTACTACTACTCTACCACTCCTCCTCTTTGTTCTCTCTCAAACTTAGGTTAAAATCCTATCAACAGGGCCCGGCGGCGTGGCCTAACGGCTGAGGTCCTCGCCTTGAAAACCCCGGGATCCCATATGTGCGCAGCTCCACTTCCCATCCAGCTCCCTGCTTGTGGCCTGGGAAAGCAGTCAAGGACGGCCCAATGCATTGGGACACTGCACCCGTGTGGGAGACCTGGAAGAGGGTCCTGGTTCCCGGCTTCGGATTGGCGCAGCACTGGCCCGTTGCAGCTCACTTGGGGAGTGAAACATCGGACGGAAGATCTTCCTCTCAGTCTCTCTTCCTCTCTGTATATCTGACTTTATAATAAAAATAAATCTTAAAAAAAAAAAAAAACACCCTATCAACAGCCAATTCCAATTTGATGGCCACGCATCAAACACACCAATCATAGCCTTGATCATGCACACACACACACCAATCATAACTCTGATCATGCGCACACCATGCAGACTGCATGAGACCTTGAACCAATCTTCTGCAACTTCCTAAAACTTGTTTACTGCCTTTGTGCCGTGAAAAGACAATAACAAGCGCCATCTTGGGGCATAGTCCCGCTCTCCACAAAGATATACTACAGAGCAGTGGTCATCCAAACAGAAAAATGTCTACCATCTGCTTGTTCACTTCCTGAGTGATCACAATGGACAGGGCTGGGCCAGGCTGAAGCCACGAGCCAAAAACACATCCTGCTTTTCCACAGAAGTAGCAGAGCTCCAGGTTTTTGGCCATCACTTACTCCTTTTCCAGGTGCATTAGCAGAAAGCTGTATCACAAGCTGGATCAGAGTACCCAGGACTCCAACCAGTTCTTCTATAAGAAATGCAGCATTGCAAATGGTTTGACAGAATGCACTATCATGCTAGTCTTTAATGAAACTAATATTAAATAGATCAAAGTTAATAGGAATGCTTTTTCTTTGTAACGCTTATCACTGTTATTTTGAAATAACATTTGCCACCATCCAATGAAGAAATAATAAGCCAGAAATAATAAGCCAGAGTGTCAGCATCCCATATGGGCAAAAGCTTGAGTCCTGGCAGCTCTACTTCCCATCAAACACCTTGGTAACAGGCTGGGAAGGCAGCGGAGGGGAGCCCCAGAACTTGGGCTCCTGAACCCACATGGGAGACTAAGAAGAACATCCTTGCTTGCAACTTCGGTATTTGTGGCCATTTGGGGAGTGGACCAGTGGATGATATCTCTCTCTCTCTAATTGTGCTTTTCAAATAATAATAAAATCTTCAGAAGTTATCATCATGTTAAAATGAAATATAGCTACAGTTCATGTCTCATCTTTTTTACACCTTATTCAAGCAAATGTTCTCCAACTTGGTAGAAAGATATCAAAAAGAAAGACAGAAACATATCTATTTGCTGTTCCTTGATGTCACACGAAAACATTCTGAATGAAGTAGATGAGTGGTGTCAGTGAGGGGTCCTTGGTATCCTCTGTCATCACATGGCACCTCTGCTAAAAATTCCCAGTGTGTTGTCATGACTAAAGGTTACTGTCTCTCCAAATGGACAAAAAAGGAAAAAAAATCAGCACCCAGAAAATTCACTTTAATTTCTTTATTCCCTCTTCTGCATGGCAAAGTTACTATATGAAAGAATAAAAGCAATACTTTTCTTAAAACAAGAGCATTTCTATCTAACCCAGGTACTCTGTTCATATAATAGCTATGCTTTAGCATTTTCATTAAATGCTTTATAAATGGATGTATATAGCACCATAGTCTTGCTTGATGTTTAGAAAAACAAAAACAAAAGAAAAAAGGATAATTGAGATATGGTCTTCAATCAAAATCACTCAATAATTAATAAACTACGTCAGTTACATCCAGGCTACCACAAAATTGGTAATTAACTTTTTGTTGCTATTTTCAGAGAGAACACATGAATTATTTATCTAACTTTAATTAAAGGTAGTTGACTATTACTATTAAGAATGACCCCAATTATGTTCATCCTACATTTTAAGAGAACAACTTTGAAAATATGGACTTACTAGGAATCTTAACGAGAACTGAACTTTGAATTTCTTTACATTTACCCATAGGAAGCTGATGGATTTACTGAGGCCATAATTAACTGTTATAACTTTTTATTTTGTTTTTCCTTCACAGGTTTTCAAATTACACAATTCTTCAGAGATCTTTTCTATTCTTTTCCCCCTTAAGTATTATTCAGCAATGTGTTGCAGATAAAACAGGGCAGCATGTTCTCATCCAACCATTAACCATAGTCCCTCCAAGTATAATGACCTCAAATTGTGTAAGAAAACTAGTTTGGGCAAGAATTATTTAGAACTGCAGAAATGTAGTAAGAGATCTCCTTGGTAATAAATTTAGGAGAGGCAAATAAAGGACATCCTGGAGATCAGGATCCCATTAATTTTTAAAGCAGAAGTTGAGAAGTCTGTTAGAATTAGACATGAGTTAACAACATCACCCTGAGACGTGTTGAGAAGAATCTTACTCTGAGTGTGAATGTCACACTCATCACTGGCACAACATTAGCTGTAACTCAGCTATTCTGGTCAGTAACACCAGACAGGCCCAAGGGAAAAGTCTTCTGTATATTTCTAAGAACAAAGTGCAACTGCATCAGAATGTCACAAATTTAGGGTTTTATACTGCTGTTGAAACAAAAATACACACTGCTCTAGAGCAGGCAGGTGTAACTAGTAGATATACTTAGATTCTCAAGTTTCTCAGAGAATTTGGATGCAAAAGATGTTGGTACCAAAAAAAATGTCATTTTTTTAAATAATGCCATTTGCCATGCAATCCTTGTTTGTCTGCTGGTTTTGATGTGTGCTCTCAGAGGCAGCAAAGCTGACACATTAGCACATGAATCTCCATTCACCTTCATGTTCTGAGCCCTGCAAATTTTGCGGGGGCAGACTTTAGCAAAACCAGGGCTAGACATATGAGGGCTCAAGTAGAATTTCATTTCTGGTGCAGCTTTATTTTTTAAAAAATAGTTTGTACTCTGAACGTGTGGATTAAAATTTTGAGAACTACTGACCCTATTTTTTTTAAAGGACATCTGTTCTACCTTGAAAGGTTTCCAGTAAAAGATAGTTCAAAGTTATATTACTATGTATGTTAAAAGTTTCCATTTCACTTTACTTCTTTTTTACCATTTTAAAAAGTTTTTTAAAATGAGATACACAGATTTTCAAAGAAATCCACACTCCAGCTCATACAATATGAACTTACAAGCTTCTTCACATCTGTGAACTCCAATTTGGGCATTTCAATCTCATCTGGATACCCAAATTTAAATTTCAGGACCGCTTATCAAGTACTGCAACTGAAAAGTTGCACTAAACTCCAAAGTGTGCGAAGAAGTAAATATCCATTGCGAGAAAAAAAAATCGCTACTGATTTACAGGGTGGCCTATTTAGAACAGCTCCCATTTAATAATGTGGCTGTGTACAAGGCCTCTTGTAAATGGGCCACCCTGTATGAAACTTAGGTCCAAGATAAAAAATGTCCTCCCTTGAGAATTTTTAAAAACCAAAAACACTGAAGGTTTAGTGGTTATTTTTAAGATTTTTAGATGGTTTCTTTGGACTCCTTTAGAACTGAAAAAAGATGGATACACATTTTAAAAATGAAATGCTACACAACCACACATCTGTAATGAGAACCAGTGCCAGTGGGTATTTTTAAAGCAAATTAAAACGGTCATTTTTTTTTTTTATCTTTGGCAAACAGCTGCTACACACACACACAGTGCACAGTAACTACTTTTCAGCAAGAGTTCAGAAGGAATTTCTAAATGAAGATTTACAGGACACTCTGAGATTGATAATTAAAGGTTCCATCCAGAAGATATGAATGATAGTGTCAGAAATGTTACAGTTAAGGGCACTGAACAAGTCTGTCCTCCCAAGAAGGTACCCAGAATTTAGAGTAAAAGAAACACAGTGGTGGCCACAAAGGGACATTAGGATTTAACAGGCAAAGGACCAGGCCTTATTGTGTGTTTTTTCTCAGACATGAAAGTTTCTTAGAATATTCCACTTGGATCCCTACATTTTAACATCTCTATAATTTAACTTCTTTCAAAACGAGAAAAGGGGCTTTGAAGAAAAGTCTTGCCTTTAAAAATCTGTGCTGATAAAACACATTATGGGCTCAGAAAACTGACTCCTTTACTATACTTGATGTGAATAATGCTGTTTCCCCCCTAAAACGAATACCAGTAGTGCAAATAATAACAATTATGAACATTGCCATCATAAAGTGTGCCAAGCATTTTTCTAGGCACTTGACAACATTTAATCATTCAATGCTCACAGTAGTACTACGAGGCAGGAATACATCACCATTTTAAAAACAAGGAAAATGAAGTATTTCAGAAATTAGTAATTTGTCCCAAAAAACACAAACTTGGACTCTGCCTCCGGAGTCAGTACTGTACTTTTAAGTGTTAAGATATTCTCCAAATTCAAAAAGAACAAGAAATCATGAATATATTTCCTTGACAAAGCCATCTGTATGGATCATAAATCTAAATACAACAAATTAAACCTGGAGTTAAAAAACTTTTTCACCAAAATAAATCTTAATCACATTTCCCAGTAAAGTTTTAAAATATTGTATTCATATATTATTGTACTCTTCAAGTTAAGCAGTCACATTCAACCCTTTTGTCAGATATACAATTGGCCATTTATATCTCCAGGTTTCTCATTCATGGACTCAATTAACTGCAGATCCAACATGGAAAGGACAGGGTAGGAGTCTGGCCTAGCCCTTAGGATGATCCCTGCATCTCACACTAGACTTTCTGGGACTGAGTCTTGGCTCTGCTCCTGCCTGCAACCCCCTCTATGGCACATTCCTCAGAAGGAGCCGAATCCCCCAAATCAAAATCCCATCTCCTGACTTGAGCCTGGCTTAGTCCTGGCTGTCAGGGACATTTGGAGAATGAAACAGCAGATGATAGCACTCTCTTTCTCCCTCCACTTCTGTGTATATTTCTGCCAACAAATTAAAAAAAAAATTTGTCAACACTTTAAAATTGTCAACAATTTTTTCTGGCTATTATTCCTTAAAGAATAGATAATAACAACTAACTGCAAAAATATTTATAGCACATTAGATTTTAAATACAGATGATTTAAAGTAAATGGAAGGATTAGGCAATATGCAAAAAAACATACTTTATATAAAGGATTTTAGTATTCAGGAATTTTGGTATCCTCAGTCCCACACAGATACCAAAGGTGCAACTGTAGCTCGTTCAAATTTAGTAAATATTAATTGAGCATTTTCGCGTGGCAGGATGCTTATACACACTGGACATGAAGTAGTTACAAAAATGAATAAAATCATTAGCCCAACAGTCTCAATACTTGGGCTGTAGCCAATTGGTATGAAGATACGTATTTACTAGCAACCAGGGGGGATATGAGGTGAACCAACATAAAAGCTTTCTTCACTAAAACATACTAGCTGATTACCATTATTTTCTCGGAAAAACTAGTCAAGAGTACAAAGCAGGCTAGGGAGAAGGAATCAAAACCAAGGAAGTAATAATTTATAGCGAACTCCAACAGAAGTCCAAGCAATTAAAAATCATAAGATAGAAAAAAGGACCATGCAGAAACTATGAGAAAAGGAAACCACAGCAAATATAGGGAGAGCTGCAGAGACTGCCATGTAATAAGCCGATAGTGTTACACTAATATCTCATTATACTTCTATATTTTTCTCAAGACGCACATTGCTCAGTGCTTTTCCATGAGCTAACTGGCATTTAATATGCCTGCCTTTGTAAAGTGCTAATGTAAGTCTCTTGCCAATTTTTAATTGGCTTGTTTAAAATTTTATTATTGAAATACAACCACTATACATCTATTTTGGCTACAAATCCTTTGTTTAACATAAGCATTAAGAACATTTTTCCTGGTCTGTAACTGCATATTCATTTTTCTTCAGTAAAAATGTTCAATTGACTCAGAACAATTTGTGAAAAAGCTGTTTTTTCGTCATTGAGTAACGTCAACATTTTTGCAGAAATCAATTAATTATACATATGGATCTGTTTCTAGACCATTCTGTTCCACTGATCTATAGACATATCCTGCCAGGATTACATTGCCTTGATTATTGCACCATATTACATTTTAAGGAATCTTGAAATTAGAATAAAATCCAATACATTGTTCATTTTAAAAACTGCTTTGGCTCTTACCCGTTTTCATGCAAATCTTGTGTTGAGGGTATCAACTTCTATTTTAAGAAAAGCATGCTATTTGATGATTGAGGTTGAATACACCAATAAGTCAATTTGAGGAAAAGCAGCACTCAATTTAGTTGTGATATGTCTTCATTTACTTTGCTCCTCTTTAATTACCCTCAGAAATGTTTTGTGATTATCATTTTATAGAACTGTCACATTTTAAATTTATTCCCATTTAATATTTTCATGCTACTACAAATGTATTGTTTTAAATTTGTTTTTCTAACTTTAACTGCTTAGTTATAGAAAGATATGAATGCACTTTGATTTTGAATCCTGGACGGTATGATAATTTTTAAGTTATCATTTTTTTTTAGCACTTCTCTATGGAAGACCACATCATCTGTGAGTAAAAACAATTTTGCTTCTTTCTTTTCAGTTGTGATGCTTGTTGGGGATGCTTTTCTTGGGGGAGTGACAATCTCTCTTTTTATCTTTAAACTTCCCTCCTTCTTCCCCTCTTTTTCTTCCCCCACCATGTTTAAAAGATATAATTTATTAAAATAGTAAATATAAAGCAAAAGTACGCCAGTTCGGATACATCCAGTATTGCAGTGCTTAAGATCCACATCTGCTCACTCTCAATGTCAGCATCCTACTAATGGACAACCTAGGAGGCAGCAGATGATGGCTAAAATACTTGGGTGCTTGCCCCTCACATGGAGACCAGGATGGAGTTCAAGACCTAGGCTTTGATCTTGACTATGCTGCAGGTATGTGGACAATTAACTAGTGGATGGATGGAAGATTCTCTCTCTTTTTTCCCCCCTCTCTCTCTCTCTCTCTTTCTCCCTCTGTCTCTTCTCCTTCCTTTCTACCCACACCCATTTCTCCCTCTCAAGTAAATAAAACTGATATAATAAAAATTTAAAAGAGGATAGATTAATGATTGGTAAAAGCAGCATGCCAAGCGTTACAAGAAAACCAGGTGATCAGAGTATAATAAAGATTATATTTAATAATTGCATTCAGATTTAACTAACAAACCATAAAATTCAACTATTTAAAGCATGTGGCTCAAAGGAGTTTAGTAAATTCACAGTGTTACGAAACTATCACCCCACTCTGATCTTAAAATACCTTCATCAACCCAGAAAGAACTTCTCTACCCACTGTCAGTAAGTCAATCCCCAGCCCTGTATCTTCTCTCACTCTTTTCCTGCTCAATTAGCCATTAACCAACTTTTTATTCCTACAGATATTCATATTCTGGATATTCTATACACAGCTATTTGGTGTCTGTATTACGTAGCAAGCACAAAGTTTTCAAGGTTCATCACAATGTACTATATTGTCAGTACAACTATCTGTTGACCAAATAAGACTCCAAAGCTTAGGTACGACAATTTTATGTATAATAAAATCCTGTTACTGAACCTTTGCATTAATTTTCACTTTTCAGTGGTTGTAAATAACGCTTTTATGACTATCTGTGCACATGATTGTTCCTGTTCTTTATAGACCCAGCTGTGGGCACTGCATTCTTCCTATCAACCCTTTTCATCAGAGCTTATTAAAGCTATCCCTTAACTTTGAATTTGGAAGAAACTCACTGGAGCAATGACTTCTCATTAGCACCCACACAGAACAGTGAATGAAGATCAAGAGCCTGAGGTATCTTCTCAGTACTACTACTACCATCATCACGATAGTAATTAGTTCAGCCCCTGCTAGCATGCCAACTCTCAAACAATGTTGTGACAAATTTTAATGAAAGTGGCTTTATATTCTAAGGCTTTATTATTGAAAGCTTGCAATTTACCTTTTCTTTATTACTATACTATCTTTATTCAAGATACATCACAAGTTAATATATTTCCAACTCTGTATATAACCAATGGACCCCAAATATGCATGGGTTTCTAATAACATGGTCAAAATAAAAGCATATATTAGTATCTTTCACATCAGTTCTTATAAAATAGGTAATTAAAATCAATTGTTATATATAAGCTCAAACCACAATTCTTTCAATAAAGCTTCAGAGGGTTTTTTTTTTATAGTTTTGCTTTGTTCTCTGAAAAGGTTGTTCTTGAAAGTAAGCAACAGTCTAAGCATTTGAGTCATAATACTAAACTGGAAAAAAACAGCATAATAATAAAAATCACTATACGCTAGTTATAGGAATTAGTACCTATAATAAAAATTAAAATATCTGAAGATAAAGTTTTCTAATGAATACATTTAAATTTCAGTTGCACTGGAGAGAAAACACTATTTCCTAAACTAGATGTAAAAGTCAATCTGCTTTTTATTACTGTATATGACTGAACCCACAGATGTTATTTCCATATTAATATTTGATATTAATTTTATTCACTTATAAGGCTAAATTCTACTTGTTGGTAATAATGTATTTCATTTGTTAGAAAGTACTAACATATCCAAAACATTTGCAGTCACCTCATGCAATATTTCTCAGTAACTTTTTGAAGACAAGGTGCCCTTTATTATATTTTGCAGATGTGATAATTATATCTCAGAGAAATGGAAATAATTTGGCCAGAATAGTTTTCTGAATAAGTCAAGCAGCATAAATGTTTGAACTACCATTTCCAGATACTTTTCACTAACAAATGAAAATACAGGTTTATTAAATAACTCAGACTTGTTACTCTCACTAAAAAAGATAACCAAGCTCCTGTCTTGCCCATCTTACTGAACTTGTATAAAGTTCAAATGGCTTTGTAACATGCAGTGGACTCCATAAAATTAATTTCCATTATTATGACAAGTACTCATTGTTTCACAAACAATATTAAATACAAAATTACATTCTTGCCATAAAAATATGACTTTCCAAAATATTATAGGTGGGAGATTGTCCCTGGATATCTGCCTGCTTGGCATAAGCGGGAGGTCATGGGCACATGGCACACCGTGTCCCCTGGGGAATCCCCTGACAAAGGTCTGGGCTGAGACCGCAACCTGGTCTGTTCACTAGGCTGCATCCCAGTTTCTCTTCTCTGTCCTTGGACGAGCTGTGCTGGGACTTCCTTTATAAGCAACTATGAGAAGCAGGTATGGTCCCAGGTCCAATGCCAGCCACACATGCTGCACATGACCTTCAGCTGACCAACAGCCACATTTGTTGATCTTGACCTGCAGCATATCAGCTAGCCATGCATGTTGTATGTGACCTGTTATACATGATCCAGAGAGACATGCCTTCTAGTCAACTACCCTTCTGCCTTTCACTTTCTTAGCCTAGATAAGATTGTGCTGGCTCTACAATAAATGGACTTGCTCAATCAGACTGTCTCCAGTGGTTCATGCTGCTGAACCTCGTCGCCTTTCCCTCACAGTGATTTCACGAGCCTGCCAATGCTGTTTCAGATTGTATTCTCGCAGCTCGGTGGCATCACTGTGGCCTCGAACTGCCGAACAGCTACATAGAGGCTGCAGGCTGAAACTACAGTGGAGGACCTAGTCTGCCTGTCTGCTTGCCTTTTTTTCTTATTTCTTTTTTTGATTTATCCTATTTTTATTAGAAAGTCAGATATACAGAGAGGAGAAGAGACTGAGAGGAAAATCTTCTGTCTGATGATTCACCCCCCAAGTAACCACAACGGCCGATGCTGTGCCGATCCGAAGCCAGGAGCCAGGAGCTCTTCTGGGTCTCCCACGCAAGTACAGGGTCCCAAGGCTTTGGGCCGTCTCGACTGCCTTCCCAGGTCACAAGCAAGGAGCTAGATGGGAAGCAGTGCCACCGGGATTAGAACAAGAGCCCATATGAGATCCCAGTGTGTTCAAGGTGAGGACTTTAGCTGCCCTGTCACCACGCCGGGCCTG
Source organism: Ochotona princeps (assembly GCF_030435755.1). Classification (NCBI taxonomy): domain Eukaryota; kingdom Metazoa; phylum Chordata; class Mammalia; order Lagomorpha; family Ochotonidae; genus Ochotona; species Ochotona princeps. Next base: position 103,528,983 of record NC_080832.1, on the reverse strand, counting down.
CTGCTTGGCTTTTGTCTTAGATTGGCATGTGTCGTCCCAGAGCTGGACAATGACCTGCAGCACCCTCAAGAATTTCTGAGTAAATGTCTTGGATGTCAACACGGACATAGAAGCCAACTGGAGCTCACAGCCAAACAAGGCACACTTCTAAGATGCCTTAATTATCGCAATCTCAGCCACATCAAACCTGCTCTGCATTTTGCTTTATAGCTTGGTAGTCTGTAGCTGCTCCTCGGGCAGGCCATCAGGAGAAAGGGTCTCACTCTGGGCCCACTGTTGCTATTATTTTTTTTTAAGTTTTCATTTTTTACTAGAAAATCAAATTTATGCGGAAATGAGGAGACAGAAAAAATCCTCCACCAAGGGTCAGATACAGTAGCATAGTGGCTAAAGTCCTCACCTATCAGAAGCCGGGATCCCATATGGGTGCCACTTCTAATCCTAGCAGCCCCGCTTCCCATCAGCTCCCTGCATGTGGCCTGGGAAAGCAGCTGAGGATGGCCCAAAGCCTTAGGACCCCGCACCCATATGGGAGACCCACAGGAGGGTCCAGGCTCCCTAGCTTTGAATCAGTGCCGCTCCAGCTATTGCAGCCACATGGGGAGTGAACCAACAGACAGAAGATCTTCCTCTCTGTCTCTTCTTCTCTCTTTATATCTAACATTTTAATAAAAAATATAAATAAATCTTTTAAAAAATACCTTCCATCAAATGGGAGACCACTTCCCAAAGGCTACAACAGCCTGAGCTGAACTATTCTGAGGCCAAGAGCCAGGAGCTTCTTTCAGTTTCCCACGCAAGTGCAGGAACCCAAGGCTTTATGCCATCCTTGACTGCTTTCCCAGGCCACAAGCAGGGAATTAAACAGGAAATCGAGTAGCAAGGCCATGAACCACTGCGCTTATGGGATCCTGGCACTTGCAAAGTGAGGATTTAGTCAATTGAGCTATCGGTATTTACACTATCTTAGATGATTTAAGACTCATTCCTTCCTACCTAAATAAAACACCTGGCATAGCAGAAAACTATGATTTTCTAATACATTCCTCTGAAATTAATTTTATAAAGGAAATATGAGCCTTTCCTGAAGTTTCTATATAGACTACATGATGTAGATTATAAAATTATTAAGTAATTAATCTCAGAAAGCTAAAAGAAAATAACAGAAAATTCAGTGTGAGTATGTATAAACAAATTGTGCAGCACTACTTATGCATAAAGAATGCAACTAGAAATCAGGATGGTTAGTAAAATTAAGCCAATCTCTAAAAGACAAATATCATGTTTTCCATAATTTGTGATAACTAACAAACAGAATATAAAAACTGTTATCCGTAGATGATACAGTGACTTTGTGGGGTTTGACTATTGTGTAATACATCTGTGTAACCTTTAAGGAACAGTAGGGGTTTATTCTTTTATTATTACATTCTTCTTGTCATGTGTTGATATTATTGACTAATGAAGTGTTGAATCTGTGACATGCTGAATCCAGACATTCAATATAACCTCAACAAGAATAAATATAGATTTTGAAACTAATATGGCAAACAAAATGCAAAAACAAGCAGCTAAGAAACTTTGAAATAAAACCATAAGTAGAATATTATAACAGATTAAAGTAAATTCTATTTAGAACACTGCAATATTCAAGAATTAACAAAAGTTTCCTTGTAAACTATGAAAGTAAGTGTCTCTACTTAAACATTGTGATTTAGAAGATTAAGTAACTATTTGGGATGCCTGGATAGTAGGAAGACCCGACTCCACTTTCAATCCAACTTCTTTATAATGTCACCATAGGAGGTAGAAGACAGTACCTCAAATATCTTAAGTTCCCATTAACTGTATGGGATATCCACATGGCCTCCTGGCTTTGGTGTGGTCCAGCTTGAGCTGTTGCAGATATTAGGGGAGTGAGCCAATGAAAGGCAGATGTCTACCTCTGTCATCCTCTTTTTCCCCCTCTGCTTCTGCATGTATGATTCTGCCTTTCAAACAGAAATAAATAAATAAGCAATCTTTTTAAAAGCACCTCTATGATGTAACACAGACCAATGTTAAACGATGCAGAAACCCTATATATAATGGCTCTCTTCAACAACTATCCTTTTTTTTTTTTTCTTAAATTGGAAAGTCAGCTGTACATAGAGGAGAGACAGAGAGGAAGATTTCCCTGTGTTGATACACTTCCCAAGCAGCTGGAGTGGCCAGACCAGCGCCAATCCAAAGCCAGGAGCTAGGAACCTCTTCTGGGTCTTTCATGCAGGTGCAGGGTCCCAAGGCTTTGGGCCATCCTCGACTGCTTTCCCAGGCCACTAGCTGGGAGCTGGATGGGAAGCAGCGCTGCAGGGACATGAAGTGGTACCCATGTGGGATTCTGGTGCTTGCAAGACAAGGACTTCAGCCGCTAGGCTACGATGCTAGACCAACAGTATTACTATTTTATAACATACTTTCTGACATTTACCTGGTAAAAGCCTAAGGAATTTACAAATGAAAGAACAAAATAGAATACAGCTCCACAACCTGCAATGCTGCCATCCCATGTGGGCACTGGTTTCCATCCTACTGCTCCACATCTAACCCAAGTTCCGGTTAACAGCATAGAAAAAGCAATGGAGATGGTCCAACTGTTTTGGCTGCTACTACCCATATGAAGCTCCTGGCTTTGGCCTGGTCCAGCCCTGGTAGTTGTGGCCATCTGGGGAGTGAATAAGCAGACGTAAAATACATCTCTCTCTCCCTCCCTCCCTCCCCCTCTCTTCTTCCCTCCCCACCTCCCCCTCTTTCTATGTCTAACTCTAACTTCCAAAATAAATGAGTTTTTTTAATTAAGTTCAAAATTTCTTGTAACCTTTCATTTGCTTTCAAAACAGTTACAGAAATCATGACAAAATGAAGAAATTAACTTCTTGAAGTCCAAACAAAGACATTTTATACATATTTCTCTAATCCTAATTTTATCTTAACCTTTATGACTACAGGTTAAAGAATTTTTAAACGTTTTGTATTAGTGGTGAGTGTTTAATAAGATTAAAGATTTCATTGTGTAAATTTCTATATAAATTATTAAATTTTCCCTGGAAAACAAATTAAAACAAGACTGAAAGTCTAGACCATACAATGTATATATTACTTCGACAAAAGCAATTTCTACTGTCTAAAATTGAAATTGCTGAACCAAGTCCACATTCTTGGAAAGTCTAGATATGTATATGCTAAAATTAATACACAGAAACTAGACTATTATGAATAAAGCCAAGCAAAGAATCACTTAACTAATAACTGTACACATAAAATAGATTTAAAAATTTTAACCTTCCTCAAATAATAGGTTTAAGTGTATGAAACTTAAAACTATAATAACCAGTTGCTTTTCAACTATTTTCTAATTCATACTCCTTTAAAAATGAATATTAATTCATACAGTTTTCTCTATTCTAGGATATACTGTCTACCAGTAGGCTAGCTGGTTAGCATTAACCAAGGTTTTTAGCATTTAATACAGTTGATCATTTTCATCTGTAAATTCTTCAGTTAGCCTTCAAGGCACCCTGTTCAGATTTTCTTATATCTCTACTGCAGCATCTTAGTTTCATGATTGGTTCTCTTCCTCTTCTTGAAAGATTAATTTGTACTCAAGACTAAGTTCTCAAACCAACTTTTCCGTTACATATATAGATACTTCTAAGGTGATCTCATCTAGTTCCAAGGTTTCAAACATCATTCATAAACTTACTCTAAATATTTTACTCTCAGTTTCCCCACAATTTCACTACACAAATTCAGTCCACTAATTTATTATCACAAACAGAACATATCAAATTCACAAATCTTGACTTTCTTTCCTAAATTTACTACTTTAGTTTATTACCAATACTACTTGCTGAATTCTTGATTCAAAGGATTTAGCTAATTTTTAAGCTTCTTTTTCCTGTATTATACATTTGTTCTACTACTATGAGTAAATCCCACTAGCTATTTCCAAATCATTCCCAGAATCTAAGCATTTTTCACATCTCCAACTGCTAATGCCTTCATCTAAGCAGCTATCCTCACTAGCTTGGGCTATGAGAACAACGTTCCATCTGGTTCTCTGTGGTCACATTTGTCTTGCATGTCTTTTTCCATACAGCAGGTAAAGTGGCCTTTTAAAAGTTAAATGCACCCATCTTCAAACAAGCTCATCTAGCTAAGGAAATACATAAATTTAGATAAAATCACAACTTATACAAGGTCTGGATTCTTGGTGCTGCTGTACCATGGTCCTCCTTCCCTTACCAAATATCCTTCTGTCATTTCTCAACCACACCAAACATGTCCTGACATAAGGGTATTTATTTTTGTTACTTCCTCAGGCAGAGAAAGTTCTTTTCAGATCGGTTTAAATATCACCTTTCAGATTGGACTTAACATAATCCTCATAATGAAAATATTATCTCCTACCATTTTCTGTCATCTTACCTGCTCTATGAGTCTACCAAGGACACACTACAAGCAGAGATGATATAATTTATCTGTTTTTTACTTCCATTAGTGCAAAGCAAACTCCATGAAAACAGAAACTTCGTATGTTTATTACTGCAGTCCTATTGGCTACCACTATGCCTAAGGAATGGTATGTGCACAACAAAACTCTTTTTTAATTGATGTTTTGCTTGAAAGAAAGAGAGTTTCTTCCAAAAAAATGGTTCATTCCCCAGACAGTAATAATGTCCAATGTTGGACCAGGTCAAAGTCAGGAGCCAGAAGCTTCATCTAGGTCTCCCACTTGGCAAGGGCCCAAGTACTCGGGTCATCTTCCTTTACTTTTTCCCCAGCCGTAAGTAGGGAACTAGACTGACAATGCAGCAGCTGGAACACAACCAATGCCATATGCGATGCTTTACCCTTATCCACTGTAAAACAAACTAGCCGCTGACATTTGCTGAATGAATTAATTGCTAATTGTTAATTAAGCAACTATTTATTACTCATTTAAAGGGACAGCAGAATATATTTCTCATTTTCATTAAACAATCCTTAGTAATAAAATTAAATTAAAATTCAACAATGAAAATAAATGAAATGTGGATACCCTATGTCACCAATGGCAATGCTAACATATACATATACCCTAAATATTCACAAAGTACTATATTGTTTTAGTTTCAAGTCAATAGTTCCACAACTAAAATAGGTAATAAAATTTCATTTACTCCAATACATGTTTTTCCTTACTAAAATGAGAGGGGATTTGTCTATAACCACCACAATTGTATTTCCATGAATCTGCTTGTATCACATAAAATGTACTATATAAATTATAAAAGCACTTTAAATATAATTCACCTACCTTTTATTTGTTGCCACAATATGGAATAATCTATCTAATATATAACATTAATCTACAAGAAAATTTTATTAATCTATATTTAGAATCATTCAAAATAACATTTAATTTTGAAGAAACAGTCAAGTTGGGTAAGAAGATCTACATCACACTGACTACAAGAGAGTATACAAAATTTTGGTATAAAATAAAATTTTTTAAGTAAGTTTACTCTTGCATGGAGCAATTCTGAAATTGGCCTCCAAAAAGTTCATGGAAAATGTATTATTAAAAAAGAACATGACTTATAAAATCATGTACCTAAATTTTTAAAAAGTTACTGTTTAATTACATTTCTGTTACCTAATATGCTCTTACATATCAATAATTTTGAAAGTATTAGAACCAAAATGACTAGAGCATAATGCTCACCGTCAGTTTAAAGAAATGACTCTACAATGAAAGAATGAGCAAAATTTCTATGACTGCCTTCAAAATATGAAGAATAATTTATGTCTAAGTGCCTGAAATACAAACATTCAAAATATGACTTTTTGGGGGAATATACTATTTTACTTTAATTTAAAAAAGAAACCCCATTTGCCTTAAAACTAGTGAGGTAAGTCTGAAAAGAGTCCATCAAAATTAGTGTAGAGACAGTAAAAAATAAAGCCCACTGGATTGATGAGAAACTAATGCTTAAATTAATTCCTTCTGACTTTCATACACACACACACACACACACACACACCCAGTTTGTATATGCATAATTCATAATTCCACCATAAATGTTCTCATGAAACAGTAAGTAGATTTTTACACCACAAACAACTAGATGAGAATGCTGCTTGTTAATGAATCACAGAAAAGTAAGGGGAAAAAAAGACTAAAGGTCAAGGTTAAGATTCCATGGTCTCTGTGCTGCGGAAAAATCCAGAGACCTGAGCAATGCAAAAACCTAGGGCTATCATGATGAAAGTTTATGTAGCACAGACAACTCCATCCACAAATGAGGAAATTTTCATGCTTGCAATATGCTTCACATCATATAATTCATCTGACATGCAAATACAACAAACATAAAGACAGTGTCACCTTTGTATCTTTCAGTGTATTACATGTTTGTAATTTGTCAATATGACCTATATATACATATATATACTGTAGTGAAGAAATACAAAGAGGTCCACAGAATAGAGTGTGCACAACTAATAATTATGCTACCACGCTACACAGACTAAAAATAACAGCTCATTTTGCATGAATTACTTGTTTCCTTCAGCATCTAAGACTAGCAGAACCAAAGAAACCCACATCCTAAGCCACAGAATAGAGCCACCTGGTTTTGTTCTTATCGCAGGATGACAAAATGCCTTCAATCATCTATTGCCATGCAGACATCCTCAACATTTGTATAGTGTTTTTTAACTAACAAAACGGTTCCATCCTTCCTGAGTCCCAGAATGGTCAAAAGCTCCAATGCAAAAGCTTCTTAGGATAACCTTTCATGCCACATTTAAAGACACAGGCTCAAAGATTTCATTCCTTTTCCTGTTCTGATACTTAAATGATTAATTCTAATTGCAAGAATACGGTGTTACTTTTTTCAGAAAACATTTTAAATCAATACTATCTGTGTGATATTCATTCAAACGCAAAACAAAGAAAAATAACAATGTTTTACAATAAGAAACTGTTTTTGTTTTGTTTTGTTTTTAAGATTTTTTTCCTTGGAAAGGCAATATACAGAGAGAAAGAAATACAAAGAGAAAGATCTATCCACTGTTGCCTCACTCCCCAAGTGACTGCAATGGCCAGAGCTGAGCTGACCTGAAACCAGGAAGCCAGGGTTTCTTAGGTGGGTACAGTACAGTCCCAAGGTTTTGGGTCATTCTGTATTGCTTTCCCAGACCACAAGCAGGGAATTGGATGGGAAGTGGAGCAGCTCGGACTTGAACTGGGCCTCATATGACATTCCAGTGTATACAAGGTGAGGATTTAGCCCTAGGACACTGCACCGTGCCTTACAAGAAGTTTTTTTATGTTCCAATTTGGGGATGATAAATATAAACAAATGTAATGTAAAAACAAGAATAACAACAACCTTGGAATTCCAGAATGTATGAGAAGACTTTAAAAAGTTCATGAGAAAAAAACAATTAAAAGGTAAGCTTAGAGGCTGGCATTTTGTGGTGGTGCCAACTGCAACACGAGCATCCCTTCTGGACAATAGTTCAGGTTTTGGCTGCCTCACCTATTCTCTCCCTGATCACAGATTGGGAAAAGCAATGAAGGATGGTCCTAGCACTTGGGGCCAGCGATGTGTCAGGCTGAGGCCAGGAGCCAGAAGCTTCGTCTGGGTCTCCCAAGTGGGTGACAGGGCCCCAAGTGCTAGGTCCTACTGTAGTCTCCCTTTTGTACAACAAATATGCTTGAGACCCTCACAAACCACATTTATAAATGTAAAAATAGATACATGTCTATATATGACACTGAATGAGGCACAGTATAAAAAATAACATTAGCCATTCTTCAAAATGCCCATTGGAAATCGCTTCCATTAATTTATGCAAACACATAACTCACTAAAATCTCTGTAAAAAAGAAATTACTTTTTTGTTGTTGTCACCATACAGAGGCATTTTATATAGAACTTCTTGCTTTATCACTTACCATCTGGTCAAAACTGTTTATTGCACACATACAAAAGAAGACTTCAAAAATATTAGTACAAAATGAAACTAACAAAGAAAAAGTCTTATTTCTTAACATGACTTCAATTAAGGTCGAGACACTACAGAACTGAGAAACCTGGGACTTTAACCATGTCAATGCAATCTTTTTTCCTTTACTAATGGGAAAAAAAGGGTAGGGGTGACCTGTAATTATTTCTTTTTAAGCTTAGGAAACAAAAAGAAGTCAGAAGAAGCAGAATAAAAAATGTAAAGCAGACAACTAATGATCTATCATCAGATCATTAAAAAAATTGTCGTTGTTGAAAGAAAAGAATGAGAAGACACACTGCTGTGTTCCATGGAGAATCTGATGAGGCTTCTCAGGCATTGCTCTGCTAAAGAGTTGGCCAACTTCTTCAAAATACCCTCCTACTGAGTAGATACCATAGTTACTTAGCTCTTCAGAAAACCAACAAGAAAAAAGCCTTGGTCAACTCCCAAAACTGTTGCTATGACTTCTACTCAACACGGGTTTATTTTCATTTGACTGGGCCATTTCACCTCTCGGAAACCATTGCTTTGATGATGCTATGTCACCAGGATTATACCAGGAAAGCCATATGTTTCATATCCTGTTCCAATTCTCTGAAGCTTCAAGATCATGTTTCTACTTGTTTAAATTTTCCACTGAGTGTTCTGCTAACCTATAACTGATGTGAGCACAATTCTGGCACCCATCTAGAACAAAATCTGCTCCACTTTTTTGTTCAAAATTATATATATCCAGTCAAGTGAAATATCTACTGTTACTTCTGCTAACTAGTAGTCTTCTCCACTTATGACACAGAAAAGCTGAGAATATTCTTCATGAATTGATGCAGTTGGTCTGCTGCTGTTTAATCTTCAACATCATATCACCTCTTCTTACATCAAGTTATTCAACTGTCAAATGCTGGTTTCTTTGCAGAATTTTCCACATAACAATTTCTCCTGGGTCTCACCAAAATTCAGTGGGTTTTTTTGTTTTTGTTTGTTTGTTTGTTTGTTTGCTTCACATTTCAGAATTAGTTTTGCTTTGATAGGGGTTCTTTTCAAATTGATGTCTTATCATTAGGTAGCTCAAACTACATGCTGCTCACTTGTATTAAGTTAGTGTGAGTTCACTTCAGTACTAATTTTTTTTTTAAATCTAAATAGTCATTTCATAATGCACAGTTTCCATGAAACCTCTACAGACATTCTGCATACATGGACTTCAAATATTTTTGCACCAACAGCAACTTAACCTTCAGTTCACTTGCCACAATCTCTGCTATATCTGCATATAGTTTTGCATTTGTGTATATGTCTATATGCACTTTTTTTAAAATTTTTTTATTAATTATTATGCATTATGTGACAGTTTCATAGGCTCTGGGAATCCCCCCACCCCGGCCCACGCCCCTCCCCACTGGTGGATTCCTCCACCTTGATGCAGTATTACAGTTCAAATTCCATCAAGATTCTTTCCTTGCAAACATATACCCAGCATAGAGTCCAGCTACTTATTGTCCAGATGGGTTGAACAGTTTCTTGGGGAGACCATTTCTGGTCCAAAGTCAGAGCTGGTAGAATATCATCCCAGTCAATTAAGAGTCTCAATATAACATTAACAGCAATTTGTAACATTATGGAATTGACAAGGTTTTGCGTAACCAGTATGTTAAAAAAACAAAAAAACAAAAAAAACAAAAAAAAAGAAGCAAGTTCTTAACCACAACCTATGATTAGCTCATTGACATTTCAATTTTAGTTCATATACAGGACCAGCTGCTATATACCTTAAAATGGCTATAAGGTACCATTCAGCTGTCTCGTGTCTATTTCATTTTAGTATTTAGCCATTTGTTGTGTTGAAGTATAATTTTGCTGATCTTGGCAGATTTTAGGATAATCTAGACTGGCTTGTAACTCTAACAAGACATTTGTCAGCAGTTAAGGTGCAGAACATTTTTTTTTGGGGGGGGGTGTGCAGGAAAGCCCCCAACACCATGGTGAGGAGTGACTAATCTTTGTGTCCTACCCAGCGAGGCATTAGCCAATCCATGCCAGCTCTTTCCTGTCAGATTTCAAGCTCTACTTTTTGTTGTTTGTCTATTTATTTTAGGTTTTTTTTAGTTTGTATGATTGTTTGTTTGCTGTGAGGGGTTTTCGGAGCGATCCTGATGGTCATTGCAAGGGAGGGTGGGGGTCCAGAGGTGGAGCCAGGCTCGGTCCAGAGAAAGCTCTCCTCCCTGGTCCCGAGGGACGTTTATTGTTCTTCTGTTTCTGTGGACCGCTCAGGGCTTCTGGTTGTCTTTCCGATGACGTTGGTTTCTGCGCGGTAGTGTTTGGACTTCTTCCATCCCCTGCGGGAGCTCCGGTTAGGGGTGGGTGACCTCAGAGTACTCGGCCTCCGAGGGCATCCAATTCCCTGTGGCCTCCTTGGCAGTTGGGATATAGTCCTTGTTGCTCGTATTAACAGTTTGTGGTGAAGGTCTGGGAGTCTTCATGGTTGGGATCCAGGCTTTCTCCTTGCCATCTGCTCTACCCTGGAGTGCCCCCCTGCTCCACGCACATGACCTCCTGTTAAGAGGTTGTCAGGATCGCACCCGATTCCCCCCTCATGCATTGGTATAGTAGTTTTACTATTGTTTAGTGCTGCTTTGAGTCTGTTGTCTATGAATTACCAGATTTGATCATGATAGGCTATATTATACTTTTTCCTCACTCTTTTTATGGTCCTGAAAGGCTTCCCTGCACTCCCCCCCATTACGGATTAACATAACGTATTGAGGGTATAGTAGGTTTTACAGTTTTTCGATGTAGATCTTAAGTATTCTGACATTAATTGTTGGTTAATAGATTATATCGCATTATCTTATTGTATTGGATACAGGTTGTTAGAGATTGCACTAATATTACAATATACAGGTACTATCTTCCAAGTTGTCATCTTTTCATCTCAGATTAAGGCAAACATGTGGTATTTAACCTTTTGGGATTGGTTCATTTCTCTTAGCATGATGGATTCCAGTCGGGCCCATTTGTCCACAAAGAACTGCATTTCGTTTTTTTTAATAGCTGAGTAGTATTCCATAGAGTAGATAAACCATAGCTTCCTTATCCAGTCTTTAGATTGTGCTGCTATGAACATTGACGTGCATGTTGGTTTCTTGAGTAGGAGATGTTTTGGATATATCCCTAGGAGTGCTATTGCTGGATCATATGGCATGTTGATTTTCAGTTGTTTGAGTATTCGCCAAACTGATTCCCATAGAGGCTGTACCAATCTGCAGTCCCACCAGCAGTGGAGAAGGGTTCCCTTTTCCCCACATCCTTGCCAACAAGTGTTGGTGGTATTACGTATGTGTGCCATCCTTACTGCTAGATTAAGATCCTATAGCACAGAAGTTTATTATTAGTCTTTTATTCTCTACTACCTGGCATTTATCAGATATTTGAAGGTATCAAAAAGGAATACCTAACCTTACAGCCATTTTAAGGTATATAGCAGCCGGTCCTGTATATAAACTAAAATTGAAATGTCAATGAGCTAATCATAGAATGTGGTTAAGAACTTGCTTTTTTTTTTTTTTCAGCATACTGGTTACTCAAAACCATGTCAATTCCATAATGTTGCAAATTGCTCTTGATGTTATATTGGGACTCTTAATTGACTGGGATGATATTCTACCAGCTCTAACTTCGGACCAGAAATGGTCTCCCCAAGAAACTGTTCAACCCATCTGGACAATAAGTAGCTGGACTCTATACTTGGTATACGTTTGCAAGGAAAGAATCTTGATTGAATTTGAACTGTAATACTGCATCAAGGTGGAGGAATCCACCAGTGGGGAGGGGCGTGGGCCGGGGTGGGGAGATTCCCAGAGCCTATGAAACTGTCACATAATGCAAAATAATTAATAAAAAAAAAGGAATACCTAGTGTTATGCTCTTATGTATACCCAAAAGACGGGAAATGTAAGATTTAGGACAATTTTACTTTGGAACATCAACCTTCTTCAACCATACTCAGAATTTCTATGAATTACAATAGAAATGAGTACACATTAAGACATATATTTTATGACCAAATCTTCTTACTAGATATCAGTTAGATATATGACAGCACTGAGTTTAATAGACTTTGGAAAGAAAATGTGATAAATTTGTTCCCAAAAGGGAATTTACAATATAACTTAATTCTATTTTGAACCTATAATTTGTGCCTCAACCCAATGTTTCACACAGGTTTAAGAATGGTGGTTACCACTCTACATTTTCTAATATAACTCTTTCAGAAAGTGACTAAGTAAATGTTTGCTTAGATAAGAAGTACAAGTCATACTCTAAAAGCACAATGCATACTGAAACTAAGTTCACAATATTTTTTTTCTGAATAACAGGTTCACAAAAAGTTTACTACCTACTGAGAATAGGGTTAATGCAATGTTCATATTTCAGGTGGAATCCTAACTTTGAATATAACAATCATAGGCACAGAACACAATGAAGCACATCTAAATTGACATTTTAAAATAAATCAATAGCAAAAGAAATGCTCTATGTTTCTTCTGATATAAGATAACGTTCATGCAAAAGACAAATAGATACATAGGTAAACATGTATATACATATATTCTCAAACATGAACTGGGTAATGCAGACTAACATACCAGGAAATGAGCCTATTTTGCAGTATTCATCTCAAATAAACGGAGGAGTCAATAGAACACTAGATTTTCCACCAATGGCAATGCCTACAATGCCAGGATACACTTAAACAGCACAATGTTGAACTTGTGACTGTTGCTGAAGGACAATACTATTGTAATTATATTGGGAAAAATAGTTGGGAGGGAGAAATATAAAGGGAGAATCCTTATACCTACAAAACTGTACCATGGGAAATAATAATCACAATTTAACAGCACAAACAAAAAGAAAAAAGAAATTAATGAAAATCTTTTCAGAAAAAAAAGTTTGCCTATATTACGTCAAAATAACAAAGATGATTTTTTTTTAAATCCTTCTTCAAGGAAACAATGGATCTTGAGAGAACTGTGGTTCTCTCAAAAAGCCACTCCTGAAATTTGTTCGATGATCGATATTAACTTGGAAAGAACTTAAACAATATGGAGAAGGTATGTGGCACAACATCTAAGTCACTTGAGAAACCCCTATTTCAAATCAGAGTACGGTTATAAATTTGGTCCCTATTCTTGATACCAGCTTCCGTCAAGCAGCAACTTGGGAGGCAGGTTTATAGCTCAAGCTGTGGGTCCATGCCATTCATCTGTGATATATGGGTTGAATTCCCAGATTCTGATTTTCCCTGACCTAGTTTCAGCTATTGCTGACATTTAGGAAATATACCCAACCCCACTTTTCAAATAAATAGAATAAAATTTTTAATTAAATAAATAAGAGGTAATTTCTCTTTTCCTCTCCCTCAAATAAAATTTTATTGGTCAAAAGCAAATTTTAAGTGTTGAAAACATTAGGGTGGTCATTTGGGTACCATAGGTTAAGCTGTTGCTTGTGTTTCTGGTATCCCACAGCAGACACCCAGGTCAAGCACTGGCTGCTCTGCTTTTGCTCCAGCTTCCTGACAATGCACCTGGAAATGCAATGGCGAAGATGTCAAACACATTTGGACCCTGGCCACACAGGATGAAGATCCAGAAAGAGTTCCCAGATGATATCTAGCAGTTGTTGTCTTACAGGGAATAAACCAGGAGATGGAAAATCTGATGTCTTCCTGTCCAAGTTACTCTCTCAAATGAATAATTAAACACGCACACAAAGTAAAATAAACTTTTACATAGTTATTGTATCATCAACGTAATTATATATTAATTTTAAAATTCATTCTCTAAGAGTTAGAAGGAAGTAGATAAAGTTTTCATCATTTAGCCCTTAATATAATTTTAAGAAATAAAATACTTTGAAAGCAACCCTCAACAGTTTCTTATTACTGGGGAATAATTAAGTGCATGATGTAGGAACCAAAAACGTCTACACAGCAAAATGAAGTATTCAAGGAAGGACAATAAACATACAAGGGAATGCAAAATAAGCTAATTATGAATTCAATTTTACGTTTTGAAAATACAAAGCACTCTCAGAAGGAATAAAACCCAAGAGGAAGATATTTTTTCTCCTTAAAAAAGTGTTCATAAATTATAGTTTGACATTCAAAGTTTAGAGCCTTTAAATCAGAAGCAAAAACTTTGAAATATCAGTTTTTGAGATGAAACATTTAACTTAAACATAAATATATTTAACACACATTTCAGTTTAACCAATAAAAAATAAGGTCTTCATCAATCCAAGATATCAGAGAAGCATGGTTTCTGATTTAAAAAAGTGAGCCTCTTAGAAGTTCATTTGGTCAAGTTTATGAAGGAATTCATAACACAGCTTTGGATAAGGAAAACTGTAGTGGTTATTAATCAGAAAGGGAAAAGTAAGTTTTCTGTATTCATTCCTCAGGCTAAAAGACCACCCAAAGACATTTTCACTGGTTAAGGCTTAGAAAATAAAAGAGGAAACCCTAATTACCAAAGCAAACATCACTGTTTCCAGAATAATATACTCATGAAACAATCCCAAAACCTTACCTTTGATAGCCCCGTTAATAACAGAAGAAGAACAAAATGCTTTTATTTTGATTGGAAATTCATTATGGAATAGCCCCATGTTCCTTGATATCTCAACTGGTCATTTCAATAATTATAGGATTAGAAACATTTTGTGGAAAATTGCCACAAAAAAAGTCACAACAAAAACATAAACTTTGTAGGATTTTAAATTCCCTCTGGTAATAGTCCACCATCACTCCTGAACACACACAGCTCTAGTACACCGCTTTCTTTATAAATGCTGTGTATAATGGCATTTTGATAGTTGTCCCCAAAGAACAGGTTCCATCATTAAAAATGTGAACCTTTGCATTAAACAAATAGAATTGTTTTCTACATTACAAAAACTTGTTAGAAGTTATAATGCAAATTACCAACTTCTAAACAATAACAAGCACTATGAAATACTTCCCAAAGTAAGAGACTAAGGAATTAAAACACAATGGATTAAAAAAAGTCTACACACATCTTGAAAAATACTCACATTCCATGGAACACAATCTGGAAAATGATATGTTAAATGCAAACTAAAATGAATGAGGAATCAAACTGACCCAAAGAGACCAGTAGGACCAAACCAAAACTTAAAAACCCACTAAACGCTTTCAAAACTGACATATGATTTTTAAAAACGATTTCAGATTTTATGTCGTGAGGGATGAAAACAAAATACTTAATATTTAGTTAGTATCCTCTTTATGGTAAAATTATGTGATAGAATGCTGGGATCCAAAATGTACAAAGAATTTTTAAAAATTCAGTAGTGAGACAATGACAGTTAAAAACACGGCATAATAAAAGTTACGTCAAAAAACACAGCATAGATTAAAGTTATGTCATCAAAGAAGATACACAGAATTATAAACAAGCATATGAAAAGATACTAAATGTATTTCATTAGGAAATTGAAGATTTAAAGCAATAATGAACCACGACTATATCTCTGTAGATCAGCAAACACTGAAACACTGACCATACCAAATGCTAACATAACAGCGTATAGAACAACAAGGATGCTTGTTCATTGCTAGTCAAAGTGTAAAATGATATACGACTCTGGAGGATCATTGACAGTTTCTTATAATGCTAAACATACTCTCACAATATGGTGCAGAAATTGAATTCCTTGGTATCTACCCCAAGAAGTCAAAACTTATTTCCACAGAGAGGCCAACATAAATGTTTACAGCTGCTTTATTCATAATTAAAAAACTTGGAAGCAACCCAAGATGTACTAAAATGGAACAATTTTCAGAAAGAAAAAGAAATGAGCTATCAAATCACCGGTTTAGTAGAAGGCGGCAAGCCAAAAAGGCTGCAAACATACTTTTAGATTACTGGATATTCTTGAAAATGCAAAACTATGGAAGTAGTAAAGATGATGGTTACGAGTAGTTCAGAGGAAAGGAATTAGGAATAGGTGTATACAGCTAATATTTTGGGGCACTGAAATTATTCCACATGAAATTATTCTACGTGAAAATCCTACATGGATTTCTATCATTATAGTTTTGTCCAACTGCCCCCCAAAGTGGGAAACAAAAATAATGAATTATAATGTAAACCACAGACTTTAGTTAATAATAACAGAATACTGGTTCATCAACTCAAAAAATTGAAATTAGGAAGAGGCACGTACAAAGGCAGAAGAAATTTAAGGAAACTGAAGTCATTTTCTATTAACATAAAACTGCTCAAAAAGGTAATTTCAACCTATACTTAGCTTTATAAAAACATTGTTTCAATAAAATTCCAAGCCCACAGTAAGACCAGGTGTTACATATTGACATCATCAATGGTTACATAAGCAGAAACTTTCCTAACATGCCTACTGTCCATGGCTTAAGACAATTCAGGTTAAAAGAGTAAAAAATATTAAAATACATACTTCATAAATGTGATGCCATTAAATATTATGTCCACTATATGTATTTAATATTTTTTATTGCAGTCACGTCATATTCACTTATTTTGCTGAGTAAACTAATGTCAGGGAGACCATGACAAGAGAGCAAATATTGGGCCCAGCGGCGTGGCCTAGCTGCTAAAGTCCTCGCCTTGAAAGCCCCGGGATCCCATATGGGCGCTGGTTCTAATCCCGGCAGCTCCACTTCCCATCCAGCTCCCTGCTTGTGACCTGGGAGAGCAGATGAGGATGGCCCAATGCATTGGGACACTGCACCCGCACGGGAGACCCGGAAGAGGTTCCTGGTTCCCGGCTTCGGATCGGCGCGCATCGCCCGTTGCGGCTCACTTGGAGAGTGAATCATCGGACGGAAGATCTTCCTCTCTGTCTCTCCTCCTCTGTGTATATCTGGCTGTAATAAAATGAATAAATCTTTAAAAAAAAAAAGAGAGAGCAAATATTAGCTCACTAAAAGCTTTGACATGGAAATAAGTTCTCCTTTCTCTGGGTTCAATACTTCAATTTTCCAAATCCTTTAATTTAGATTTGCTAGAAATTGATTCCCAGGGTATATCTAGTACCTTTTGTAGGCACTCATGTAAATTCTCTTAGTCCTGTGATGAAAGGGAGGGTCAAAGTTCTTACTCTGGTAGTATGGATCCTGAACATGACATCAACTTTTTGAAAAACTTACTGGGCTTTATGGGGCAAATAATGCCTCCTATTTACCTGACATGTTGATTTATTAAACAGCAACTGAGGAAAGCAAAAAAATCTTACTAAATGTATTATGTGCTTTCAACTAGGAATATGCATTAGGATCATATGAGTTTTGGACTTTTTTGTACTTATTAGACATCTATTTTATTTATGCATGGCATAAATAAATCAACCTAACAAAAATGAAACCTCCAGGTAATTTTTACTTTTTAAAAATTTATTAATAAATAATTTTAATACGGGCTTTTTCTTTAGAATCAGGAAAAATGTACATTATTTAAAGTTTAGTCACACAAAAAACAAAATTTATATAATATTTTTCTCATTGAAATTTCTAGGTGCAAGTTTGGTGGGGCAGTGAAATAAGCTGCTGCCCTGAGAGGCCTATTTCCCACATCAAGGTGCGTGGGATAGATCCCCACTTTCATTTCCAACCCGGTTTTCAGCTTATGCATACCCTGGGAAGCAGATGATGAGCGCTCAATTGGTTTTATGCATCCACGTGGGAGCCCTGGGCTAAGTTCTGGGTTCCGAGCTTCATTCTGGCCCACATCTAACTATGCAGACATTTGTGGAATGAAGCAGTGGATAGAAACCTCTTCTCTTTCTCACTTTCTGACATCTAGATTTCTAAATGAAGCAAAATGGCCAAATTTGAGAATAGATAGCAATCTTTTAATTATGACTCATAATATTACATAAATGTAAATCTCTAGTACTGAGAATTTAGCTACAATACACACAGTTAAAAAAGAGATAAAATTCCATGAGATTCAAGACAAAAAAAATAACTCATACTTCAAGCATTACAATATGATAAATACCGTTCAAACATAGAACATAAAAACATCTGATTATGGGCTGTCCAAAATTTCCAGATTTAGTGAGAGTTACTTAACTATCCCAGATAAAAACAAAAACAACAGTGGGTTTAAAATAAACTCAGTGTATTCTGAATGCATAAGCTGGAATTCTTTAAGTCAGTGACCTTTACTTTCAAAAAAAAAATCTGAAGTAACACAGGATATGCATATGTAGATAGAAACATAGTCCTTTTTGATAATTTTGATACACATTAACATTCAACCCCAAAATGCACTTTATGTAAACATCTACACACTGCTTCCAAACATGAATTGCATTACTGATCCAGAGAACAACATCAGTAAGGATTTTAAGTTCAAAATAAAGTAGGATGTTTTAAAATTTGATTGCAAAATTTAAAATGGATTGTTTTACTAAGAAATTTTTAACTTTTAAAAACTTTTTTAATCAGTCACTTCAATATTATTAGATTAACATCATGAAAAACATGTTGCATACTATCAATTTAAATACCAAGATACTGTATTAATTCATTTCTATATTGTGAGTGTTTAAAAAAAACTTGTCACTTAACAAGTGAGCCAAAAAAAAATTGCAATGCAGAGTCTATCGGAGCCTGCAGAGGATACCTGGCACCACAATAGAGGACAGAACAAATCAATCGACTACCCCTGCCATATGTTGCAAGTGAAAAACTGGGCAAACAGACTCTAAAATGGACTATCTCAATCAGTGGATTCTGCAACAACTTCATCATGCTTGGAATGGCGAGACTGGCAGCAATTCATAACTGTTCAACTATCAAAACCATTTGAGCAAGACCCTCAGAGGGGATCCCCCTCATGGGGGATCTGGGATGGGTGGGAGGCTGGGAGGGGCTTCTCCCTTTACATCCCCATTTACCTCAGATACAGAAGGAAACAAAAAAGAGACAGAATTTGGAAATAATAATCTTACCAACTTCTCTGTAGCCATTGAACCTTTGTGCCCTAATTAACCAAGTAAAGATTGTCAAAAATAAATACGTAAAATGAAATGCAGAAAATAAATAAATCTTTAAAAAAATTTAAATGAAGAGTCACTCTAAGAGGTAACCTATAGTAGGAATTTAATACTAAACATTACACAAAATCTTGCACAGAGTAAGACTAAAATTCTTGACACATACCAAGAGTAAGCAAACATTTTAATTATTTAGATACAATATCTAATGACTGATTGAAACAGTCATTGAATGGACTATACATCTATTCCACACTAGAAATTTAAAACACAAGTTATGTAATAGGGTACTGTTTTCCTGTTCTAGTTTACTCACTCATTCACTAAAAAATAAGAGGGATGGCGTTATGACTCAGTGGTTTAACTCACTTTCTGCAATGCCAGCGTCCCATACCAGTGTGCCAGTTCAAGATCTTACTGCTGTACTTCCTATATAGTTTCCTTTTAATGTGCTAGGGAAGGCAGCAGAAAATGAACCAAGTACTAGAGCCCGGCAACCCATATAGAACATTCAGACGGCATTACTGCCTCCTTGATTCCAGCTGGCTCAGGACGGGCAGTAATGACCAACTGGAAAGTCAAGCAGCAAATGGAAGATCTCTAACTCAATCTCTATGGTTTGCCTTTCTATGTCAGTCTGCATAACAAATAAATTATTTTAAAAAATCATCCTTCTGGGGCCCGACGCCATGGCCTAGCTGCTGAAGTCCTCACCTTGAACACACCAGAATCCCATATGGGCACCAGTTCTAATCCCGGCAGCTCCACTTCCCATCCAGCTCCCTACTTGTGGCCTGAGAAAGCAGTCCAGGACGGCCTAAGACTTTGGGACCCTGCACCCACTCGGGAGACCCGGAAGAGGTCCTGGTTCCCGGCTTCGGATTGGCACAGCACCAGCCATTGCAGTCACTTGGGGGAGTGAATCATTGGACGGAAGATCTTCCTCTCTGTCTCTCCTCCTCTCTGTATATCTGACTTTTTAACAAAAATAAATAAATCTTCAAAAAAACCCAGCCATCCTTCCAAATAGAGAGTAAACCACAATTTCAGTTAGGAATATAAGAGAATTACAAATGTTCATGAAGAGATTATATAAAAGATAAGCTTATTTTTAGAAATCATGCATTTTTAGGTCTGTGTCGAAGATTAACCATCAGCATGCTTTCACAACCAAATAATTGTGCCACTTGACAGTCTGTATTTAAAAAATACACAAATTCATTATACAAATAAATCATATTTACAATATTTAGCCTACACTATATGTATCAATTACATCCAGGAGAATCATGCTTTATAGAACTTGGCTAACAAGAAAAAACAAATGCTAAACAGTACTTAAAAGCTTTGTTAATGACATAAGAGAGAAAAAAACATAGCTATTACACACCTATAAATTTAAAATTTTTAAGCAAATTGTTTAAAACAAAATACAAAAGCCATAAATGTGAAGAACACTATTCTAGTGTCAACTATCATTGATGGACAACTGGTTTTAACCAACAAAAAAGCACAGTACAGCAATAATCCAAAACTCTATGACTAAATTGTCTCCATGACTAACTGGAAGCAAAAAAAAATTTTTTTCTCTAATAACAGCCTAAGTACACGCAGAAAAATATTTTAGCTAAATACATACGCATATTTATAAGAGCTGTTCTTCAAAGCCCCATCCATGCTTAGAGCAACAGACATTTAGTTCTACAGAATATACACCATGCTGTTGTACAACAAAAAGAATGCAGTTGTGACAGAAGGAATATTAAGCTGAATCAGCTACAAGAGGGTTCCCCCCCTCCAGAAAGGCAGACACACAGAGATACCTCCTACCAGCTGATTCACTCCTCCAAACTCATAAAAGCTAAGGCTGGGACAGTCCAAGGCTAGTACCTGAAAACTCAAACTGGGTCTCCTACATGGGTAGCAGGGATCCAACCATCTGCTCTGAGGGCTAATATCAGCAGGAAGTGGAGCCAGGACTCAAATTGCAGATATTCCAATATCAGATGTCACCCAACTGATATTTAAGCACTGAACCTTAAACACCATACCTATATTAGGATAATGACATGAAAATATGGTTGAACTATTGTGGAAAATAATAGTAAAGTATTTTTATTTGAATGAGGATTTAATTCCTAGAACGTACAGCTTCTGTGATTTTTTCCTATATAACTAAAACTGCATGCATAATTAAAAAATAAAAGTGAATTGGTGGCCTCTTTAATTGGGGCAGCAACACAGGAAGGAAGGATGGAGGACATGCAATGGATCACCTTAATATAGAAATAATGGCCAAGCAATACCATAATACTCCACAAAAAAGGCCTCACATAACTGGAATAGGCAGGTCTCAAAAATTGAGCAATCTTAATCAAAAAGGTCAATAATCAGTACTTTCAAATGTGTGCCCCTTGGAACAAAAACTATCAACTAATACAGGTATGCATATTTTTAAAACAGATTTGTTTGTTTTTATTTGAAAGACAGATTTACAGAGAGGAAAAAGACATAAATAGATCTTTCATCCACTGGTTAACTCCCCAAATGGCTGCAAAGGCCAGAGCTGAGCCATCTGAAGCTAGGAGCCAGGACCTTCTTCAGGGTCTCCCATGCCAGTGCAGGGCCCCAAGGATTTCAGCCATCCTTCACTGCTTTTCCAATCCATAAGCAGGGAGATGGATACGAAATGGAGCAAAAAGGACTAGAACCATCACCCATACAAGATACTGGCTCTTCAGGCAGAGGATTATTAGCCTGTTGATAATACATTTGCCTGGCCCCAGTACAAAGATTTTAATGCCCATTTCACGGAGTGTGTTGTGTGGGGTCAGAGATGTTGAGGAAACCCCTAGTCATACCTAGTCTGCTGTCAGGAGTAACCTCATGCTTTTGCATGGAGGACCCTATGATTACTGCCACTTTTCATTGGGCCATGACACGAAAAAGTTTGCAAGCAAGAGGGATGGAGTACATAACAAATTCTAAAGTGGTCACATGGAAGAAGATTTATATTCAGTAGTGAATAGCATATAAGGTTAAATTTAAATAATTATCTTAAATGCTATTGATATTGCAGATTTTATTTCTAAATTTGCTTTGATTTTATAGTAGTATTATATTTAAATGCAAAACACAGTCACTATCTCGGTTTCTTCGCTTGCAGATGTTTCCATAATGTTAACAGAAAATGCTTTGAATTCAGACTAGAGCTCCAAAGGACTTCTCCCCTGCCCTACTTAATGGCATCCACACAAAAGCTTGTCACTGAAAAACACCTGGACAAGTTTTAAAAGACTGGTAGCTTGAACCTAAGGTCTATCACATATAAACATCCGGAACAGTTATTGGCCTCCTCTCTTTGCTGTCCATTTCTCAAGACAGGGCAAGAGCTTGTCAAGAGGAATGTTAGTGAGGAATATATGCTGATAAATTGTGAAAACCCACCATCAAGAATATAGTTGAAAACTTTCCAGTTGAGCAAAGGGAGCCAACATTGGGATGCTAGAGGTATGCTTACATCAATCAAAAGCATACATTCAAGTATTTCAAGTGATCTAAGCCAGCACAGATGAAAGGGAGTGGAAGCCTGCCCCTAAACTATATTTGTGACACTATCTCATCATTTTAAATGGGGGTGGGAGCATTTATATTGCTTTAGAAGGATTCTTACCATTCTAAAAATACTGCCCGGCAGCTGTTTAAAATTTATTTTTTTAGACCATAGCACCACTGTTTGGTTGTTTCCAATTTCTAAAACCACAAATAGTAAAAGTGTACTCAGTCTACTGCAAACATAAATAGCAAATGCACGCTTCAGCACTTTTTAAAGGATATGGAAATTGGCAACAAAAATGCAGTTCATGTTGAAAATTTACAACAGTCCTGCCATATTTCTTCAGAAATACAATCAGGTAAAAATTAGGAAGATCTCTACCAGCTGGGTGGCATTTTTATGTTTTTTTACTTATATTTTCACTAACTGAAAGACTTTCATTATGCAGCTTTTGGCACTTGATAAAATAGAGCAATAGTACCTTTGCTAAAACCACAGTTTCTTTGGTTATGTTTAGCGTTACACAAACATCTTTCACCTTAGATATCCTTTTGCATTAGAGTTTTAGATTTAAAATTGACTAAATAGAATATCTCTTTTCAGATTATTATGCTTTATGGATATCATTAAAACTAAGAATTACACTTTTATGATTTTTCAAAGATTATCTCTGTATGTCAATTAGGCATTTGATTTCACAAAAAATATTACAAAACTACTGCTAAAAGACAAAACTATGAACATGATTCAAAGAGACAGAAAAACACTGATTTGAATTTCTAAATTTTTAAAAAAGAAAAAAAGCTAATTATACCATCTGTAATCCACAACTTGAATTTTATGTCTCTTCCCTGTTATCTAAAATGACACACGTTAGCTTCTGAGCAGAAAAAAAAAGGAAAACTACTGCTGGTACAAAAAGTTTAAGTAGATAATATAACATTAAAATCAATAATAAATGGAAATGTTTTGTCATTCTGAATAATTTTAATACTCTTATTACTCATTTCAATATTAAAATTCCACCTGCTACATATTAAAGCTGGTTTTGAAGACCAGTAGTAGTAATTTTGAAAAATTTGTTTTCATCAATTGATGTATTCAATAAGCAAGTTGTTAACAACACTGAGTAAATTATTAAATAATTACAGAAAGGGTGGAACTTAGACATTTCCGATGACTTCTGCTTTTCACAAACTTATCTAAATTTAGGATAAAAAATCCAGCAACCAATATTTAGTGCTATGATCGAATTAGTCTAGTGATTAAAAACAAAAATAAATCCAATAATGAGTATTTTAAGTGGTTCCTGCTTTTCATGGTGCTTTCTTTTTATTTGAATTTTTCCCATGCATATTTAAGCAAGAAACGTTTTCAAAGATACATTAAATATATTATTCAATTGGATGAATATGCTACGCAAATATCACACTATACTTTCTAAAGTTCAAAAAATATTACCAAAATTCAAATTAAAATGCACACTGTAATAAATTAAAGGTAAACTGAATTTGAAAAATTTCTGCATTACTTACACAAAAATTGAGTTCTACATATTTTATTGTATTTAAGACAAGAAACTCCAGGCTGTAAAACTATTACATTTGTATTTTAGGCCACCAAATATACTAAATTAACCTTGCTATTCTCCCTGTGTATTCTAATATGTATTAAATTATGCTAAGTAACTGCTTTTCACTGGATTTACAAATTGGAAAGAGCCTTAACTGCCAAAAATTTCAAAATCCAATCCAAATTACACCATGACTTTCAAAACATAAAAATGTATTTTTTGCACCTATTCAGACCATAAACTTACAAAAGAAATCAGATTTGCTTGTTCCTACTCTGAATATGTTTAACACAAACCTGGTAATATTATATCATTACTTTTCTAGTTATCACCACAAAATCTCTCAAAGTTCGCAACTTATCTTCTGCTCTGCTAAACAACTTAGCTAAAATGTTAGATGCTTGAATTGCCTACTATTACTTTAAGATGAAATTTACAAATATAAGAGCTGCTGTAATCAATATGAAGGCCAGAAACAAAATAATATTTTCAAAACAACTTTTCAAACAGGAATATAAATTCCAATGATGCAGGCTTCCAATCTGAAACACTATGCTTCGACAGAAATCAAGTATCATTCTATATTAGCAACAGCATGAAAACAAAGAATGAAAAGTATAAATGTTATATCATTTGAATAATACTAAAGTCTGAAATGGAAAGAAATACAGAATTAAGCATAAGCACTAAATGGAACATACAAACCTCAATATTTAAAACTAGAAACTTTCCTCCTAATGAAAACTATGATTGAATAACTTTTTAAGAAATTAACCATAAAAAATTAGAAAGAAAGAAAAGATTTGGTCCCAAGATATCAAGATAATTTGCTGAAAATTCCACTCAAAAGAACAAATCTATATTCAGAATTTGGGAACAGCCATCAAAAAAGTATCAATGTTATCATCTATAATAACATTTATACACTTAGAAGAACTCTCTATTTTAAGTCAAACAAGTTAGTTTTGAAGAAAACTAGAAATTCTTGAGGTACTCACAATATTAGACATGAATGCTTTTTGACATTGTCCTTGAGTTACTTGGAGTTAAGTCATACTACCTGAAATTATGGCATTTGGACACTAACAACTTAATTACTACTGCCCTGAAATAGCTGTCTATTCTTTAGTAGAAACATTAACTTCTAATCATATCTATTATATTAAGCCCTGAAATATGAATCTAAGTAATGTGATTCAAGGTATATAAAAATGAAGTTACCTACAAATAATTTATTACTAATACTGTTATTTCCCTTACAGATACTTGTGTTATTCCACAACATTTTGTATCTTAAGACTAGAAATAAGTATACTTCTCCAAGTGCTTTTAAATAAAAGCTGTTGTTATTGTTAGAGATACAATTCCTCTAGAATTAGAAATGCATTCAATTTAGTATTTCAAAAGTATTGTCCCAAAGATAATAAACTGTACTTAGTTTTAAAAGCTATTTTAAAATCTCTTTGCAACATTAGATTAAATGAAATAGTAGACTAATGGGTTTCTAATATAAAGATATAAAATTTATTAAAATTTTCTTTTTCAGGAAAAATAATTGGACTTACTTTGTAACTATTTTCACCATTCAGAAATTAAACTATGTACAAATAATTGAACAGGAGACTTACAGTAGCTACATGAGGAATTACCAATTAAAGCATGAACTTTCACAGTCCAGCAGCACCTTTTAAGATTTCAAGAAAAATATAATTTTTGCACATTTCTTTCTTAACCATATTAAGATTACTTCCTGGGATTCTTACAAAGAAACAGTCACTTATTTCAGAGCAAAGAAAATACTAAAAATATCTGGTATTCCAATAGACTCTTTTCTCTAAATTATGGTCAGGCAACAAACCTACCAAATACTGAAAACTGACATTTGTAGGTAATTCAATAGCTAGATGATAATTCTTTAGTAATTTCATCGTAGCATAATTTTTTACATTAGTTCAAACCACTGTTAAACTTATAACACATTTCATGTATTCCTATCGGTATTTTTTCTTTCTTAAACCTTAAAAAGAATATCTTTTATCTATCAGGAGTACAAAAAACATTCATAATTCAGAAAAATTTTTCCGCATTGCATGACTTTGAACTCAGATTTTTTTCAAAGATCAGTTAAACATCGTGTTTCTTTAAGACCAGAGCCTTATTTATGTGAGTCTGTGGCTTAACTGACAAGAATTCTTCTGGTCCAGGGAAAGTTGGTCAGTTTGTATCTGAAATACTATAATCTAGCCTCTAGGCTCATAGACATCGACAGTAGTAGTGCTTCATAAAACATTTGTTACCTTCCATCAACCAAGTAAGAGAATGTGTTACTCACTACAACCAATGTAGAAAAATGAAAAGCAGAATGATGTAAAGAAATAAAACATCTTTGATTTAAAAACGCAATAGCACTTTATCCTTAATATACTATTTAAATGTTTCTATTCTGCTTAGCAAATATTTATCAAAATCTTATTAGGTGATTATAATGAATGCCATATTTCTGGGGATTTCATAGTTTTCCTTATAAAACATCTACAAATCTGTGCTCTACATTGTTGTATAAAATACTGTTGCTCTTTATGGGATATATTCATTGGCTCTCTGTTCTTAAAGGGAAAAAAAGCTACCAAGATTAAATGAAACATAAATTCTACAAATGTTAAACGAAAACAAATATGAATTAATGTATTAATGAAAAATAAACCCATAACCAAAATATCCAGCAAGAGACAAAGCATATTCTCTTTTGACCCATTTTTTAAAAATGAACATTTATCAATATACCTCCAAATCACCTATGTTCAACACCAGCTATCTAACACGTAAAATATGCTAATGCCACTGATTATGTGCAACTGATGTTGGTAAGTACTTTATATTTGTGAACCTCCTTAATGCTCAAAACAATCTCCATTTTATCAATGACTAAAATGAGACTCAGAAATTGAAGTAATTTACCAGATAGCACAGTTAAGAAAGGATTGTTTGCTTCCAGAGCAAGCCTACCTACAAACAAATCTCAGTAAAATTATGACATTATGAAATTTAAAAATAATGTTCACTGATATAAAATCTGGATCAAACTTGCAGGTACCTGTATGAGTATATTACTGTAAACATTACACAAAATTACTATTCTTTGAATAAATGACCATTTTTAACCTCACTTGTTAGCCTCTACACTGAGTAAAAAAAAAATCAAACTGATTTTTATACGATTAATTTTAGTAAAAATTTCAAATGTACAAGTATACACATCCACATACATGTCAATTCCATATGGGAATAGCACAAAACCTTCAGTATAACTGAACTTACTTCAGATCATGCACAAAGATATTTCTCATGACTAGTAGCTTACATAACAAAATAGATATTAAATTCTATATATTGAAATTTCAGTATTTTGTTAAATGAATGATATAGATAATATACTCACCATTCTACTTTTAATGTAAACTAAAAGCTAGTCTCTTAATTATCTAATTTTTCAATTTAGAGAGTGACGGCAACTTACAGGTTAATACAAGAATGGGTTTATGCAAATAATCTGATTCAGCAACTTCTTCAATTAAAATGCAAGTAATTCATATCTACTAGTTGAGTTTGTTATTCATTCAGAAAACGTTTCTATTTTTTTTCTCAATGAATAATGTTTCACTTGTAGTTAAACGCAGGAAGTAACACCACCAAAGGAATGTGATTATCTATAACAAGAGTTAGTTATTCCATATTGCCACTTTAAAAAAATAAATTAATGTATCAACACACTCTATAACATTTATAAAGACTTTAAAATACTAACTAGCTAAAAGTGAAAAAAACATATAATCGGGGTAATTTCATGCCATGCATAATCATTCTTTACAGAAATTTTATTACCCAGTATGGAATGGATTATAGTAATGCATTTCACACATGCTATTTCTTATTCAGAAGGAAGCACAGAATAGGATAAGAGAGAAGTTCTGGCCAAATCTTCATTCAAATCCAACATTCACGGACGCCACTGTAATTGAAAGGCATTTCCAACAGATAGCTGTGGACCTCATTTTCCTTTAAATAATATGTCTTTCACATATGTTCCAACTAAAACATTCATGTTCTTAAACGTTACCAAACCGTCTTATGCTAAGACTTAAAAATATTGTAGCTTTATTTTGTCTTACTTCAATTTACAAATAGTTCAGTTCTTACAATAATTCAAAATTTTAAATTATGTTAACAATATTTTAAAAAGTATTATAGTATGCATGCCTTGTCAGTGATTTCCAAAGTTTTGGAACTTGTTATTGACTGACATTTATGTAAATTCCAAAAATGGTACAAACATATATTTTGCTATTTTAATACTAAGAGTTAATTTCCCTTTAATTCCAAAATTCAGTAATCAAACTTTGAAATCAGACCACAAAAATCAATAAAACTAATTCTAAATATCACTTTACTTTTGATCTACCTGATATCTAAAAATATTAAAAACATGCACTATTAAGATATTATATGACCATTTTAATTAATGATGGTATCCTCCTTTGAACTTAAAAAATTATAGATAAGTATTAAATGAATTAAAAAGAAAAAAACAAGACATGTTTAAAAGAAAATGCTTGATAGAGAAAGGTAAAAAAGGAAAAAGAATAAATTCTTTACGTGATTCGTAGTGAATAAATTGTTTAAAAAATGAGCATCTTCAAAAACTGAAAAGTAAGATTACTAGTAATCTAAAAGTAAACTCAGAACCATTTACAAAGTTAAAAACCTCATAGGTTTTACTTAATGGCCTTTCTATGAAAGCTAGTTAAATCTCCAATTTGGTCACTTAAATTATTTTATGCAAAAATCTTTCTTAATAACTAACTTCAAAATTTACAATTATCACTTCTCCCATAAATCTTCTTTATTAATCACATAGTTTCTTTATAATTTAAAGTGTTTACATGAATGCGTCTCAGTAAAATGTATGACGTGTAAAATTCTGTTAAACATGCTGAAGAAAAATGTGAACGAAGTGGTATTTGTGCCTTTTATTATGTTTTTCAGGTGTAGTTATAAAGATGTTATTAGAAATACACATAAAAACCTAAACAGTAACTACAAAATGTTTCCAGTGCAACACAGTAAGCCACATATTATACACAAATACTGATAAACAATAAAATAAAGATAAATAATCACAAGATGAGAGTAATGACAAAAAGCTCCATGAAGGAAGTCATGGACTATGCCTTGGGAAAAATCCTCAAAGTGAATTGAGCTGCAGGTTAGCAGCTACTTCAAAGGCTTTAGTGAGAACTTGCAGGCATGAAATAGATGAACACAAAAACTACACAAACAACTAAGGTAAAGGAGCTAATGGCCACAATATAATCTTAATAAATGGCACCTACAATGACCCAACTATTGAATCAAAATCTCAAGAGTCAGCAAATTATTTTCCTCTTCTTCCTATTTCAGGCTAAATGATCACCAATTTCCAATGTATTCTATTTTCCAAGCTAATCTTCAGTTCTTTTACTTACCCAGTAACACACATATACTATCAATTCCTATTTAAGCTACTGCTCTGGCCTGCAAGGTAATCTTGCTATGTCCCTAAACTTCATTGCAACCACACTCTCATCTAAAAGCCATTCTCCATTGTGCTACCACATTGGTGGGCTTGAAATTTCATTAAGGTCATGTTATTCCCTCACAATAAACTGCTCAAGACTTAGCTGTGCTCTCAAAATAAAGCCCTGAATATTTCATTTGACATAGGTTGATTTGGTCTGTGTCTCTTTCCAGCTTCACCTTACACTTCTCCAACCTCATCTGCCTAGGAGGTCATGAAGAATTTTTCTCTTTCCCATATACAACCTGTTCTGCCTGCCCTCCTCCTCTTTTCTATCTCCATCTATAGGCAAGCTCAAACAAACCTATCCAAAGGAAGTTCTCTTCAATAGTCTCCTCAATCCCTGTAGTACTAGATCTTCTTTCTAACTCAGATCTGCTACTTCTCTATTAACATTTTGTAAGTTTTGCTTAGAATTATGTAATAATGTTTAGCTATCTTTAAATACTACCTCTCTAGAATAAACTCTAATTAAAATGCAGAAAGATCATATCTCTTACTCAACAATTTCCGAGAACCTAGAAAAAAATCTGAAACAATAAATAATGGTTAATTACTAAAGCGAGAAGACACAGTAAGACATACCCAACCCAGAAGTTGCACAAGCCATCACCAAATGTTAGGCAGGAGCAATTCAATGAGGACTTCAGTAATTTCTGACTGTTGAGTCATCACATAATATTACTTTAGAAAGTTTGAAAACATGTATGTTGAAAAACGTTCAAATCCTGATGCAGTTCAAGCATTCATATACGATGTCCTCTTCTTGTAATCACTCCCAAACTACTGCTTGATACAAACCAATACACCCATAATAATACAAGCTGAAACCCAAAACATCATAATTCTTACTCCTGATTTCTGCACATCCAATAAACCACAAGATCCTGGTGTCCTTCCCTTTTCACTTCTATTCCCCTTTATCCATTCTCATTATTGCAATTCCAAAACAGATTCAAATCTTTTTCATCCAGAAATGACCACAACAGCTTCTTAAATGGTTTAACTAGAGCTAGCTAACAATGAAGCTTGTACACGACAAAGTTCATATCAGTAGCCTAATATTATAATGCCTGAGAGTAACCAGTTAGCAACTTACTAAAATTGCACAAAATATACACAAATAAACTATTAATAACTCAAGATGGCTTCCAAAAGCAACTGTTCAAGCTCTCACAAGAGGTCAATAAAAAAAAAACAGAGAAATGTTAAGAAATATAAAGAAAAAACAAAAACAATATAATTGGAACAAGCTGTAACATATTAATGTCTAAATTAAGTAGAAATGTTTAAAATACACCATTTAAATCAGGAAAAGTTCATAAAGACATAAAATTATTCTTTTAGAAATAAAGGCTTGAAAAACAACCATTTGCATATTAATACTAGATAAGGTAGATTTCAGAGACAAGAAAATAAATAGGCATTACCTAAAACAAGGATCAACTAAGAGAACCTAGCCATATGATAGTTATTCACAAAACAAAAAACACAATATAAAATACATAAAGGAGAGTGCTTCCCAGGTTTTCCTTTAAATGTTTGATGGTTTCTGTTTGTCGACTTATGTCCTTGAGCCATTTAGAGCTCATTTTTCAATAATGTGACAGCTGAGGTTCTTGCTTCTTAATTTTGCAAGCTTCTATCAAGTTGTCCTAAAAGCATTTGTTGAATAGACCACGTTTTTTCCCTACACTGTTTTCAGTATTCTTGTCAAAAATTAGTTGGCTATACCTGTGTAGGCTCCCTTCTGCTGTTTCTATTCTCTTCCACTGAACTTCTTCTCTGTTTCTGTACCAGTACCAGACTGTTTTGATGACCACTGTTACATAGTATGTCTTGAGGTCTGGAATTGTGATTCCTCCAGCTTAATTTTTATTCTTCAGGATAGCAATGGAAAAAATTTCTTAGAAAATAAGCCAAAAGCACAGGCAGTCAAAGACAAAATAAATAAATTGGACTATATCAAATTAAAAAGCTTCTGTAGAGCAAGGGAAACAATTAACAAAGTGAAGACGCAACCAACAGAATGACAGAAAATTTTTGCACACTACACAAATGATAGGGGACAAATATTCGGGATTTACAAAGAGCTTCAGAAACCAAGGAACAATTAAAAAAAAAAGTCCCATGAAAAAATGGGCAAAGAAAATGAACAGACATTTTTCAGAACAACAGATTCAAATGGCTAACAGACATATGAAAAGATGCTCAGGCTCCCTAGCCATCAGGGAGATACAAATGAAAACCATGCTGAGGTACAACCTAACTCCGGTGAGGTTGGACTACATTCAGAACTCTACTAACACACCTGCTGGCATGGATGTGGGAAGAAAGGTACCCTCCTTCGCTGCAAGTGGGAGTACAGGCTAGTACAACCACTATGGAAATCAGGGTGGAGAATGGTTAGAGAATTGCAAATAAACCTGCCATATGGCCTAGCTATCCCACTCCTAGGAATATAAGTCCCCCCTCCAAAGAAAACTGCATATGAGAAGGGGATCTGAAATCTAATATTAGCAGCATTACAATCTATAATAGTAAAGACATAGAAACAATCCAAATACCTGCCCAAAGAGGAGTGGTTAAAGAAACTGATACATCTACTCCATGGAATATTACTCAGCAATTAAGAAGAATGAAATTATACTATTTACAACTAGATGGTCCCAACTAGAGACCATTATGTTCAGGGAAATAAGTCAATCCCAAAAGGACAAATATCATACGCTCTAATATAGGGAAACCATCATGCAAATTATGCTTTTGCGTTTTCTTTTCGTCACCACGCATTGGTTATTCAGTGGTATGTTTTTTTGGCTCCATGGTGCTGTAATTTTTGCTGTTGTTTTAACTTCATACCTGTTGTTAACCTTATTTTGTGGCTTCTCATTAAAGGAAATACATAGTGATGGAGTAACAGAGACTACTATTTCCAGATGTGAAGATACATTGCAATACGCATCCCTATTTCCAAATCAAAGATGGGTCCCCAATGAAACTGCTGAACATATCTAGACAATGGGATGCTTGACTGTCTGACATTGTCTATACCAGCAATGAAGGGGCACATTTAAATATTGCACTGATGGAATTCTAACTTCTTGTGAAGGATTATGCTATTTTAATGTTGTGCCAAATTTTGATATCCCCAGAAAATTACTGAGTCTGAAGTCTGTGCTAAGGCATAAAGGTGGTTTATTTAGGTTAACCTAGGTCTCTCAGCCCCCCTGACCCCAGCCTAGCAGGGCTGGAAGGGGAGGGGCCGCTGCAGCCTAGGCTGCTGCAGGAACAGCAGGGCAGAAAAAAGAGCAAAAGAGCCCACACATTGAACAGCACAGGGTTCTTATACATTTCAGGATATTAATTATATAGTCGTGACGTAGCAGGGTTCTATTGGTGGGTTTGAAGCCAGCAACTTTCAAAACGTACAAATTGGTGAGCTATAGGGTAGTGGGTCTTATCAAACACCACGTATTTCCTTCCTGAGGAGTGGTCTGCCTAAGTGACCTGCCAGGTGTCCTGCTGGCTGTCACACAGACTGTCAGGTCTGGAGCTCACACAGCCCCCAGCCAAGCAATTAAGGCAGAAATCACAAAAGGCAGAAAACACCCACGTTCTTCGGTAACAATATGGGAAAAATCAGTCAGGGGGTAAGAATTTAAGGGTGGGGGGAACATCCCAGACTCTACAGAATCATATCACAAAATCAAACATTCAAAAAAAAAATACATAAAGGAAAAAAGTGGAAGCAGAAAGAAACAAAAATACTACAATAACTGAGGAACTCAGCAGCCACTTCTAAGCAACTGATAATTTAATCCAAAAGTCATCAGGGGGCCCGGAGGCATGGCCTAGCTGCTAAAGTTCTCCCCTTGAATGCCCCGGGGTTCCCATATGGGCACCAGTTCTAATCCCGGCAGCTGCACTTCCCATCCAGCTCCCTGCTTGTGGCCTGGGAGGACAGCCCAAAGCTTTGGGACCCTGCACCCACTTGGGAGACCCGGAAGAGGTTCCTGGTTCCCCACTTCAGATCGGCACAGAACCGGCCGTTGCGGCTCACTTGCGCAGTGAATCATTGGACGGAAGATCTTCCCCTCTGTCTCCCCTCCTCTCTGTATCTGACTTTGTAATAAAAAATAAATTAATCTTTAAAAAAAATAATGATGATGATGATGATGATAAGTTAAAAAAAAAAAGTCATCAGGAACATAGATAATCTAAACAAAATGAATACAGTCAAATTGAAACAGAGAATACTCTACTCAATAACAGTGGCTACAGAACAGTCAACAAGTAAGCCTATGTATTTGACAATAAAATAAATTACAACATATTTAATAAAACATGAGCGCACGGGCCTAGTGGCTAAATCCTCTCCTTGCTTAAGCTGGATCCAACACAGGCACTGGCTCATGTCCTGGTGGTCCCGCTTCCTATACAGCTCCCTGCTTGTGGCCTGGGAATCAATCAAGGAGGGCCCAAAACCTTGGGACCCTGCACCTACATGGGAGACCCAGAGGAAGTTCCTGGTTCCTGGCTTTGGATTGGCTTAGCTCTGGCACTGGGGCCACATTGGGAGTGAACCATGAGACAAAAGATCGTTCTCTGTGTCTCCTTCTCTCTGTGTATCTGCCGTTCCAACAAAAACAACAAAAAAAGATCTTTTTAAAAACAAAATCACACATAGCATATTATCCATAATTCAAATTAGCGCATAAAAGAACAAAAATAAGGACATCTGTTAAGTACTCAGAAATTTTACAGCACACTTCTAAGTAATCCATGGGTCAAAGCAAAGCTTCCAAAGAAAGCCTTAAAATACATAAAACTGGATGAAAATTTAGAAATACACAAATAAGTGTGGAAAAGAACTAGCAGAATAAGATATTAAAAGTATCATAAGTTTTTCCTACAGTAGTCAGACACTGCAAATAATTCAGATGTCTTGCAACGGGTAACTAGTAAACTGTGATGCCTGCTTATCACAGAACACTATTCAGCAACAAACAACTATGAACTGATTATTCCCAAAATGTGGATTTAAATCCACAGTATTATGCTGAGTGAAATCATTAATACTGAAAAGCAATTAAAGGGTAACACAAATACATCTGTAGCAATGGACCTGCTCTACATGCTGACTGGACTAGCGACCAAATGAAACCGCATGTAATAAAAGTGAACACACATAAAAGTAAACATACACAGCACACACACTGAAGAATTCTGAACTAAGATTAATGAATTGCATCAATATTAATAACCTAATTCTGAAAAATCCGACACTTTAGCAAGATGTTACCACTGGAATCTCTGTGTAATATTTTTTACAACTGTCTTTGAATTTGAAATTTTAAAAATATATTAATTCAAAAAGATAAAGAAAGAAGTGGCACAATATACTAATGTAAAATCTCAGTAAGGTGTGCATTATCAAAATCATTTGACTTGCAATTCCAATCTAAGATTTTTAGAATTAAAATATAAACTATTGGTAACATTTAAATTTTTACTGGTTAGTTAAATCATGCTGTATTAGGCCATTATAATTTTACTAAGTGACTTGTAAATTAAAATTTTTCATAATTTAATAGATCGTATTCTAAGTTATTACAACACATAAATCAAGCCTGTACACTACATCAAACACCAGCAAATTCTAAATGAGTGGTGTCTAAAATTTTAAAGCACAAAACATATTTACTATACTTATCCTACCATGATATATATTAAAAATATATTAATGCAACACAAAATATAAGGA
The DNA here is from genome assembly GCF_030435755.1 of Ochotona princeps. NCBI lineage: Eukaryota > Metazoa > Chordata > Mammalia > Lagomorpha > Ochotonidae > Ochotona > Ochotona princeps. The sequence continues at coordinate 103,493,366 of NC_080832.1, read as the reverse complement.
GGAATGGTTGTCATTTTACCAAATTTGGGATGACACTTCCCATATAAGAGTATCTGGAATCAAGTCCCACCTCTACTAGCAAGCCTAGTTTCTGTTAAGGCAAAGCATGGATGACAGCGGACAATAGCTCAAGTAGTTGGTTTCTTGACACTCATTGGTAAGATTTGCACTGAGCTCCTAGCTCCCAGTTTTAACCTGGCCCAGTCAGGAGTACAGCAAGTACTGATGGGTAACCAGCAGATGTGAAATTGCCTTCAAAATAAAATAAACATTTAAATGAAAACTAGAATTCTACTTGATAATTTACTAGGAAACTCTAAAATTCTACTTTAAATTCTCTATATGTTGTAAAATTTGTATTTAATTTAGAGGCAGAGAGAAGCACATATAGAAGGCTCTCTTCTGCTGGTTCCCTCCACAGTAGAAAGACAGTCCAAAAGCAGTGACCAGAAATTAATTCCAGTTCTCCTACACGATTGGTGTGAATTTAATCAGTTGAGCTATTTGTCCTCCTAGGATGGGCTTTACCAGGAGGTTGGAGTACAGAGTCAGAGGTAGATGTAGAATCCAGGTATTTTTAACCTCTAAGACAAACATTAATAGTTATTATAGATTTTTTTCTTTTTTTTTAATTTATTCACTAATTACAATGTATTATGTGACACAGTTTCATAGGTACTGGGATTCTCCCCACCCCCTCCCCAAACCCTCCCCCTATGGTGTATTCCTCCACCTTGTTGCATAACCACAGTTTAAGTTCAGTTGTGGTTCCCTCATTGCAAGCATATACCAAACATAGAGTCCAGCATCTTATTATTATAGATTTCTTAATCTATTTTATTATCCAAAGAGTTTCAAAAACTTGTGGGATGTGTGCATTATGGGAAAACAAATGCACTGATTTGAAAAATGTGGCAACAAAACATTTACCGTTTGAGTTTCCCGCAATCATAAAAAAATTACCATGTACAATATTATTCTAGTGATGCTATGTAAAAAAAACACAATCCTATATACAAATAGAGATACTTTCCAAAATAAAATTACCTCAATAAGTCATAATAATGTGTAGTTAAAAATCTGGGTTGATTATATGAGAGCACTTCAAAAAACATAAAAAATAGAATTTAAACTAAATTTTAAGAGCCATCTTCAATTTTTCATAATATACATTTCCAGGGAACCCGAGAACCCTTATCTATATAAAAATTTCAAAAAAGTTTATAGCAAATATATCTTTTTTTTAAATTTATTCATTTTTATTACAGCCAAATATATACAGAGGAGGAGAGACAGAGAGGAAGATCTTCCGTCCGATGATTCACTCCCCCAAATATATCTTTTAATACTGTTTTCCATGAACTCTCCGTAGTCCTCTCAGACATTCATTAAGCTTAGGATGTATTGTACATAAAGACACTTCTAAAACAACTTCACAAAGGAACAGGAACAATTTCCTTCCTATTAGTATGCATTTACAGCAATGAAAATCAAATGTACAGATCAATGAAATCCAAATATATCACTAAGATTTATCAACATGACTCTTACTGGTCACTGTTTCTAAGCTGTCCTGCTTCCACATAGTCCACAGTCTACTACAAATGCTGTCATTTTACATATGCAAGTAACATGCAACTCTCTCAAAAGGATTATTAAAAGATGTACAATATTTTATGGTTTAAGCAGAACAAGCTGTGACATACTGAAACAATGGTTCTCACTGTGTGATTCTGTCAGCACTCTGAGTTCACCATCATAAAAAAAAATACAAGGGCCCGGCGGCGTGGCCTAGCGGCTAAAGTCCTCGCCTTGAAAGCCCCGGGATCCCATATGGGCGCCGGTTCTAATCCCGGCAGCTCCACTTCCCATCCAGCTCCCTGCTTGTGGCCTGGGAAAGCAGTTGAGGATGGCCCAATGCATTGGGACACTGTCCCCGCGTGGGAGACCCGGAAGAGGTTCCAGGTTCCCGGCATCGGATTGGCGCGCATCGGCCCGTTGCGGCTCACTTGGGGAGTGAAACATCGGATGGAAGATCTTCCTCTCTGTCTCTCCTCCTCTCTGTATATCTGGCTGTAATAAAATGAATAAATCTTTAAAAAAAAATACAATAGTGACGCCATACACTGTACAGTATCTTAGTACAAATTAATCTAAAAAAACTACACATCTAGGCTACCATCAGTTGAATATGTAACAACAGTTCATTTAAAGCTATATCTCCAAAATTTTATTAAACTTTAACAAAGGCAACAGAGTATCTCATCAACTACAATATCAATCACGGTCACTAAAATTTCAAGCAGCAAAATTAAAATTTTTAAACACACACAAATCCCTATTTATTTAATGATCAAAATGTTACATATATAATCCACACTGTAAGAAGAGATTTTATGATCTTCAACAATAAGGCCAAAAGAACATTCAGACAAACACAAAAAAGTAATTTATTCTACATTTTTCAGAATGTCTTAACTTTCAAGGCTCAGGTTCAACATTAGAGAGCTATTCTGTCATATTCTCATTCTGCCCCAAGCTATCATTTTTACAAAATTTGTTACCACTTGCTAAAATTAGAACTTATGAATGCATTTGTCTCCTTCACTTGTGGAGAAACATTAACTGATTGAAACTTCTACATTAGGTTTTTCTCAGCCTGAAAGCATCTTAGAGACTTTACTCAATCCTTTCCTTTAAAAATGCAGGTGTTTTAGCTCGGAGTTAAAAAACTCTGAACCCACTGGCAAGATTTCTCGATTTGATTTCCAACCCTGGCCCTCCAAGGCAGCTTTCTGCCTATACACACAGGAAGAGTGAGCCATGATGGCTCAAACAGTTTGGTCACTATCATGCATGACAAAGACAGGGAGGAGTTTCCAGCTTCTTGCTTCTTGCTTCAGCTTGAAAACTAACTTTGGCTTTTGCACTTGGGGAATAAATCAATGGAATGGAGATCACTGTCTCTTTCTCAAATACAAACATATATAAGGCATATGACAAAAATCTACTTTTTCAGAGACTACCTTAGAACAAAATACACAATGTAGCACATTTCACTCTCATCACACTACTATGTATGAAACTTCACCCAATTCTCACATTAAACACACTCCCCCCCCCAAAAAAAAGACACACAGCCTTCAACCTCCACCTCTCCCATTGTTTGTGGTAAAACTAAAATACATCATTAAAATATTTCTGTCTCTACAAATAAATGACGAGCATAAAGGAAATTGTTTAGTGTAATTGAGCAGAGAAGAGTGATAAATATACTAAGGTGAAAAATCAACCTAAAACTGACATCATCAGGAGACCTCAATACAGTGAATCAGATAAAAATGAACCCTACTGAGCACTTACAAAGTGCCCAGGGGTGGGCTCAGTGGCTAAATCCTCCACTTGCAGAAGCCAGAATCCCATAGGGGTGCCAGTTGTTGTCCTGGATGCCCTGCTTCCCTTCCTATTCCAAGTATATGGCCAAGGAAAGCAGTGGAGGATGGCCCAAAGCCTTGAGACCCTGCACCTATATAGGAGACCCTGAAGAAGCTCTTGCCTCCTAGCTTCAGATCTGCTTGGTTCCAACCAGAGTGGCTGCTTGGAGAGTGAACCAGCAGACAGAAAATATTTGTCTATGTACCTCCTCTCTGTAAATCTGCCTTCCCAATAAAAATAAATAAAACTTTAAAAAAAGTGCTGAGTAGTATGCTCCTTATGTATAGTACATAATTTCATCTCCTTGATAATTCTACATATTATTCTTTTAATTTCAAACCAAATAAAATCCAGGAAATCGTAAATTTTTAAAATTTTTATATTAGAACTATAACTTTTATTTCAGAAAAATATTACTATCTTAAGGAAATGAAATTGTTTTACATTGTTTTCTGAACAACTGGGTAGACACCAGGACTAAGGATATAGTTTATACATGCATAAAGCTTGATTACTCAAATACAGAATAAATTTTTAGGTCTGCACAATGACTGAATGCACTGTGATATTCAATAACCTTATAGAATATTAATCAAAATTTAATTCCTTTAGTGACTATTAGCTTAAAAGGATTTTTAAAAATCTCCCAGCTATGCAACTATCAAGCCTATTTAATTAATGAGAAAGAAATAGTGAAAGAAAATTTCAATTAAAATTACAGTATCTGAGGACCAACATCATCCTTCACCCACAGTTATTCCCAAAAGGCCAAGATCTGCCTCATAAAAATAGGTTCGGGCCCAGTGCGATAGTGTAGCAGTTAAAGGCCTCACCTTGAACGCGCTGGGATCCCATATGGGCACCGGTCCTAATCCCAGCTGCCCCGCTTCCCATCCAGCTCCCTGCTTGTGGCCTGGGAGGGCAGTCGAGGGCGGCCCAAACCCTCACATGCAAGGGAGACCTGAAGAGTTCCTGGTTCCTGGCCTCAGATTGGCTCAGCTCCAGCCGTTGCAGCCACTTGGGGAGTGAACCATTGGACAGAAGATCTTCCTCTCTGTCTCTCCTCCTATCTGTATATCTGCCTTTCCAATAAAAATAAAAATAGATCTAAAAAAAAATAGATTCATACTGTGATTAATTTAACTGGTAAATTCATGATAGACAATACTGCTGCAGGGAATTAGATGCAAATGACTTAAGGGCAACCTCGACTCCTACTACCTCAAGAATAATTTTCATGTGCACAATTTCAAATAAATCTCAGAGATAGGACTCTGTCATACTGACAGCAGGGAGGCTTCAAGAAAGGAAAGACTCAAGAAAATAGTGGAAAGACTGCCTCTTAATTACAATTCAGGTGAATGGCTAAAACTCAACAAGATGTCAGGGACAAAGCCCCTCAGATGGCCACCACTGTAATCCTGTCTAGCTTGCTCTTGATGAAAGTTCCTCAGAGGAATGGGACTGGCAGCAACCTCCTCCCACCCTTAGTGACAGAATGAATAATCAGGCACCTTCTCCTTGCTTTCTCCCGATGCAAACTCAGAGAAGGGAAGTCTCAAGGAGAATTCCTGACATAGCTAAAACTCAGGGAGGCAGAATTTACATTCCGATAGGGGCTCCAAAATTACTATTCTATTTAAAAAAAAATTTTTTTTTTATTATTTATTTTCATTGAGATGGCAGATTGACAGAGAGGAGCGATAATGACAAAGATCTTCTATATGCAGCTACTTTCCACAAATGAGTACAATGGCAGGAACTGACCTGATCCAAACCCAGCAGCCAGGAGCTTTTTCCCAGACTCCCATGTGGTTACAAGGTCCCAAATATTTCCTGGGTCTCAAGCAATGATGGATGGGAAATAGAGCAGCCAGAATGTCTGCACTCGGAGATGGATGATTAGCCAGTGGAACCAACAAGGCACCTCCAAAATTGCTATCATTTAGAATTTTTTTTAATTAAAAATTAAAAAAAAAAAGACCTAGGAAGAATGTGCCCTTAGAAGGGTAAAATGGAGGAGCAAGATTTTATATTTTCAAAGAGAAATTTCATAAGGGACCTGAGACCCTAACTACCTATTAGCCCATCTGACTTGTTACAGTAGTATGAGAAAAGAATTGAGGTGAGTTTTGTGGTACAGTAGTTAAACAGATTTCCATTCCTGCCACTCCATTTCTGAACCAGCCTCCTGCTCATATGCCTGGAAAGCCAGTAAATGAATGCTCAAGCCCTACCATGCTTATGAGAGACTCTATTGGAGTTCCACGTTCCTGATTTTTGCCCAGCTCACACTGAGCTGCTGCGTAGATTTGAGGAGTATGAAAACACCTAGCAGGTTTACTTGTTGGCAATGAGAAAGAGGAAGGGAAGAAAAAGAGAAGGATCAGAACATTAGTATTAGCTACGTCACCAGCAACTCAACAGTAACAATTCCTCAATGAAATGTTTTGCTTGCCCTGTTAAAGAAACACAAACACATCCAGTATCTTAGGATAATATAATATTTACAATGGGATAGGAAGTTTCGGAGAATAATTATTTTTTGTATATATAAATATTTTAAAGATTTATTTATTTCTACTAGAACCAGGAGCTTCTTCGGGAACTCCAAAATGGTGGCCTTGTCCCAAGGTCTTGGACCTCCCTCCACTGCCTTCCCAGGTCACAAGCAGAGAGGTGAATGGGAAATGGAGCAGTCGGGACATAGACTGATGCCCACATGGGGTTACAGCACATGGAAGGCAAAAACCTCTACCACCAGGCCACCACAATAGGTCCTATCTATGTATTTTTTAAAAACCTTCATATCTTCATTTTATATCAAAATATGAGTAGGTGAAAACTGAAACACACATGCAGTGCAGGCTTTCTAGACAACACTGCTTCAAAAAAATTCTTTAAAATCACTTTATCAATGAGATTATTGAATTTCTGACACTTTGAAGGGAACACATACCTTTATATGAAAGCATTGATTTAAATAAATAAGTTGGTCTTCTAAAATATGCTAGGACAAATATTAAAATTTTGGAAAACCATATAAAATTAAAATTCTGATTTCTTGGGCCTGCCCGGGTAGCTTAGCAGCTAAAATCCTCTCCTTCAACGTGCCTGGACCATATGGGCGCAGGTTCTAATCCCTGCAGCCCTGTTTCCCATTCAGCTCCCTGTTTGTGGCCTAGGAAAGCAGTTGAGGACAGCCCAAAGTCTTGGGACCCTGCACCTGCATAGGAGACCTGGAAGAAGTTTCTGGTTCTTGGCTTTGGATAGGCATAGCTCCGACCACTGAATCACTTGGGCAGTGAATCATCAATGAAAGATCTTCCTCACTATCTCTCCTATCCTCTATAAACCTTTCGCAATAAACAGGAAACTTCCTTTGGGACTGGGGGGAGGTGGGGAGGAGGATGCTTTCTCTGGTCCTTACTTAGTTCCATCCTTGGATCTCTACCCTCTCTTGCAATGACCAGCAGGGTCACTCTGGTGCACCCCCCAATTAAAAAAATTAAAATTAGATTAGCTAGAGACCAAGAAGGAAAGCTTAGAACTAGACAGGAAATGGACAGCTTGGACTCACATATACCTTACTAGGTAGAACACAAAAAGATAAGTTGCTTCTCACTAAGGTATAGAAGATTTCTCTGCACACCCCTCCTAAAACTGTTCTGTGCCTCAATTGTTGACATATGCCTAGTAACAGTCATAAGCCGGATTGGACTATCCTAAAATTTGCCAAGTTCAGTGAAAATTATGCTTCAATACCATAAACAGCTAAATATAAAAATGAAAATAGACACGAGACAGCTGAATACCCTATAACCATTTTAAGGTGTATAGCAGCCGGTTGTATATAAACTAAAATTGAGGGCCCGGCGGCGTGGCCTAGCGGCTAAAATAAACTAAAATTGAAATGTCAACGAAGTAGTCACAGGATGTGGTCAAGAACTTGCACTTTCTAACATACTGGTCACTCAATATCATCTCAATTAACTCCATAATGTTGTAAATTGTTGTTGATGTTATGTTATGGCTTTTCATTGGACAGGGTGATATTCTTCCAGCTCTACTTTCAGACCAGGGATGGTCTCCCCAAGAAACTGTTGAATTTATCTGGACAATAAGATGCTGGGCTCTATACACAGTTCATGCTTGCAATGAAAGAACCATGACTGGATTTGAACTGTACTACTGCAACAATGTGGAGGAATCCACCATCGTGGGACGGCACGGGAAGGGGATGGGGAATCTCAGAGCCTAAGAAACTGTCATAAAACAAAAACAAATAAATGGGGAAAAAAAACTAGTAGTCTCCAGTTGTATCTAGTTTGTTGAAAAAAAAAAAAAACAGAGTGAAAACCCCTCCACCCCCCAAAAAAACAAGGGGGTTAAAAGAGTCTGCAACTTAACAGTGTTACCACACAAACACTTTAAACAGCATGTTGACAAGGTACACAGGTGATCCAAAAACACTGGTTTTAACCAACAAATAAAATACAGTCCAACCCAATCTTCTAAGAAACATGCCTGCTCACTCCTTTCCTCCAAAAGTTTCTCAGTTTTCAATGCAATTACAAAATTAAGGGAATAAAACAAATGCACATCTAAAGCACTCAAAAGTATTTTATTTGAGCTGATTTAAGCAACAAAGACATTGCTAAATATCTATGAAAGCATATAAAATAAGTATAATTGCACTTTCTAATAAGTCTTATACAGTAAAATTTGTTTTACCTCAAATATTCAAGATTTTATAAAAAATATTTTCTTGGTGGATATTTGAGTACAATAGTTAAAGTTCAAAGTTTGAAATGTCCATATCAAATACTGCAATGCCTAGTTCAATTACTCTGCTTCTGATCAACCTTCCTGTTAAAAGAGCTCCTTTGTAGGCAGGAAAGTGAGTCCCTCTTACTACCATGTGAGAAACACAGATTGAGTTCTGGAGACCTATCATTGGTATGGTGAGCCCTAGCTTTTGTGGCAATTAGGGAATGAACCAGCAGATAGAGAATCATTGTGTGAATATGTTGGGTGTGTGGGTTTCTATGCTCTTCTGCCTTTTAAGTAAAAAGTGGAAATAAGTTAAAATTTTTTGAAGTGTTTGTTGGGACTGGTATTGGTTTTATTATTAACAAAATCATTAACATTTTGTGCATTTTTTTCACTGCAACTATTTCATATTTTTCCAAATGTATCCTTTTGCTGAAACCTGAGAATTTAATTCCTTAAGTAATACCACTACTGGTAAACTATACTGAAATTCAAACAACTAAAATGTAACTGAATTCATTTTTGTGAGTTAAAATACCCAAAACACAAAAGTAGCTTACCAACTCTGAAAGTTAAGAACCTTCGACGGTATTCTAAAACACACTTCATTGTACAACCATCATTATCCATAGCCAGAACTTTGCATTACCCCAAACTGAACTCCATACCCATTAGGCAACAACTACCAACTTTGACCTCCAGTCCTGCTGGCAAACCCTAATCTACATTTTGTTACTATGAATTTTTACTGTTATTAGGAATATGATTGCTATGTTTTTGAAATAGAAAGCTAATGTAGCTAGAATGCTATGAACATACCTAAGAAAGGCAATGTGAGCTAGCTAGGACCAGATAATGTAGGATTTTTTAACAAAGCTGAGGTTTACTACTCTGGGATAGAAAAATAATAAAATGGTGTTTAAAAAAAAAACTAATTGCAGGAGATAACAGCACATATATATCTAGCTTACCATGCACAAAGAATCTTTGAAATACTTTCAAATTTTTCACTGGAACCCTTATGAGGTTATTTTTTAGACTAGAAAATGGGTCAGCATGTTGGCACAGATGGCTAATTCTCAACCTGCAAGTGCTGACATCCCATATTGCTACCAGTTCACATCCTAGCTATTCTATTTCCCATCTAGCTCCCTCCTTATGGCCTGGGAAAGCACTGGAAGATGTCTTAAGTCCTGGGGCAAGATATATCACGTGGAACACCCAGAAGAATCTGACTTCGCCTTGATTCACCTCCCAGTTTTGTGACCATTTTGGAAGTCAACCAGTGGACAGAAAATCTCTCTGCTTCTACCTCTTTGTTTTTTTTTTTTGGGGGGGGGGTTTAAAAAATGGTTTTGTTTGTTTTAATTTCGATGACCTTTACATACTTGATTAGGGCACAAAGGGTCAAGGGCTACAGGAAAATGGGAAAGACCATTTTTTCCACATTCTCTTTTTTGCTTCCTGTATTTGGGGGAAGAAGAGAAGGAACAAAGGGAGAAGCCAAAGCCACTCTCCTTACCATCCTAGGGTACCCGATACAGGGCATGTTCTGAGGGCACTGCTCAAGTGGTTTTGATAGTTCTGCTGTTCTGAATTGCTGCCAATCTCAGCATTCCAAGCACAACGAAATCTCTTCAGAATCCACTGGCTGACACAGTCCACCTTAGCACCTCCATTAATTTGTTCTGTCCTCTGTTGTGATACCAGGTGTTCTATACAGGCTCCTACGTACTACCATATCCTCCATGTGCACCTGAATATGCTATCCATTGCTCCGTCTGAGCCATTGAAGAGGCTCAGCTTTGACACATGCACTCCACGGTCAGACCATGGACCCTTCAATTCATGGCTGAGGTTCTGAGTCCAGCAGTTTGACTGGAGGGATCCATAAAGAAATGTCGGCTGAGGTGATCCAAGAGCAGATTCTTGTGTGTGCTTGCCAGAACAGGGTCCAGCACAGACTGTCGCCCCAATCAGCCTATGCATATGCTGGTAGTTGCAACTGCTGGGTCAGTTCTGCCTCCAGCCCCGTCTTCTACACAAACAAAAGGGTGTTGAAGCCCAACTCGATCCTGCCAACCACATCTGTGTCCCTCACTCAAACCAGTAGATCTGCCTCTCCCTGTTTGTAAAAATCTGCCTCCCAAATAAAAATAACATACATCCTTAAAGAATAAACAAAAGAAAAAAGAGAGAGAAAACTTATACACGTAGATATTTAAAAACCTACTAAAGGTCGCAGAAATAGAATATATAAAAACGAATTTTTTTTCCACCTGAAATTTGGTTCTCTTGTCTGTGCGCGCACGCACACACACACACACACACACAAACACACATTATAGATAGACAAATACATACATACATATATTGGAGTTAGGAAAGAGTAGCCTGATTTAAAGAAATCATAAAGAAACGCATGACAGGATTTGTTAATAACAAGAATAAAGAAAAGATGAGGTAAGGAATCCAGTATCAAATTGAGATTTTAAAATTGGTAAAGCAAGGGAGTTTGGAAGAGAGAATCAAGAATGTTGTTCTAAACAGTTAAAAAACTAAATGAAGATGTAGACTAGGCAACTGAAAAATGCAGAGATCAGAAAAAAAGTACAGACAGAAGATACAACTTTGTCATCAACATATAAACGATATTTAAAGGTATTGGAAAGGATAAGACCAGAAAAAACACTACAGATAATGCACATTAGAGTCAGTTTAACAAAGATTCCAGATGCAGAAAATACTAGTGATATAATCTTCCTACGCAATACTGTACAAGCGCTGAAATTAGCATTTGAAAGTTGAATAGACCATTTTTTAAAATTGGTATTGTCATACTACGTGTTATGCTATCTATGTTTCCAGAAAATAAACTCCATGAAGTACACAGAAAATATTGAGAAATATAAAAAAGGAAACATATAGACTAGGTTTCACTGTCTGAGAAATACATAATTCTTCACAAAGTTGAGTTAGCCTTCTTACAATGGTTTCCACAGATAATGCAAAAGAAATTGCAGAGCAATTCGAAGTACTGAAGTTTCATAAAACTTTTATTTACCACAAACATCACTCCCAAGTATCAATGCAATCTGTAATACTTATGTTACTAGCCCACACTACTGAGAAACAAAATTGTCGGTGATCCAAACAGTCCTGATCCTGAAAAGTGACATTGCCTATTGTGACAAAGGATCCTGATAGAGAGTGCAAAAGGCATTTTACCCAGGGCCTATAAATAAACCTCAAAATAGACAGGCTGGCAATTGCTCCCAAGAGGAGTGTTCTGATTCTTTTTATTACTTTTCCGGGTACTGTGGTCCAGTGGTGCAATCCAATTACAACCACATCCTAAAATAAGAATTCAATAACAACTTCAATTCCTGATTAATCCCAAAACTTTTTTTAACTTCATTCATGAGTAGAAAAGCTGAATTTCTTCATAATCCATTCAAGAATTTAGAGGCATCAACAAAATAAGGTTTAACATATTTCAACTAAAATTGTATAGGCAGGTTAAAAACAAAACAACCCAACATTAATCAATAGAAAACTAATAGAAACTAAATTAATGATCTATAAAATTGGCTCAAATGCAACAAAAATTACCAGAAATAAACAACCTTACTTCATCATGAAGAAACAAAATTCCGAATGTATATGCACCCAACAACAGAGCCTTTAAATACAAAAAGCACACAGAATAAAGTCACATGAGGCAGATAAAAACCTAGTAAGACATGAAGAGCTCAACAGCTTTACCTAACAAAAATATCTAGGATCACACAATACTACCAAGCAACTTGCTCTAAAGACAAAGTATACTCCACTCCATTACAAATGTGCATTCTTTTCATTGAATCATATATTTTTGAAAGTTAACCATAATACTCAATTATTCAATATCATCAAATCTTAACAGATATAAAGAAATAAGATATTACAGTATATACTATGAATATCAATGAAAAAGAAATTAATAAAAAGATAACTGAAAAATTCTCCAAATACTCATGAACTTTAAAACATGATTGCAAGTAATGTATGAATTAGAAAGAATGTCTTAACAGATTTAACAAATGTATTTTAGGGGTTTTAGCACTATAAGGTAGTAGTCTAAGCCTCAGTCTGTGGCACCAGCATCCTATATGAACACCAGTTCAACGTACTGGACCTCAACTAATGATTCAGTTGTCTGTTATTGGACAGGGAAAGCAGTAGAGGATGGTGCAAATCCTTGGGACCCTGCACCTACATGGTAGACCTGGAAGAAACTCCTGGCTCCCAGCATCAGACGGTCCCAACTTCAGCCATTTTAAACATCTGGGGAATGAACCAGTAGGTGAGAAATCTTTCTCTAGGTCTCTCCTCTTTGTAAGTCTCCATTTCAAATAAAACTAATTAAAGCCTTAAAAAAAAAGCAGTCAATTCTAAACTTCATTTTTAGAATATAAAACATTTTTAAAAAAGCACAGAGAATTATATTTTGTTCTCTTACAAGGCTACAGTTTTGAAGAAACTTTGAAAATAGGCTGGAATCAAAGATCAATGGAATAGAGGTTGCAAAGAAAATCCAAACAATATACCTGGCCAAAGTAGCTCCACAGATGGTAAATAAGAACATGAAAAGACTCTCAAAAGCATTTAGTTATTTGGCAAATAATAAATAAATTTACAGTGAAGTACATCTTCACACGTATTAGAATAGTTCAAACATTTAGCTTTTCACTTACAGCTGATGAGAATATAAAGTATGACAGTTACTCTTGAAAACAATCTGACATTTTTAAATAAACTTCAGCACAAACTTATCATATGAACTAGCAATTCTACTTCTACAATACCTATCACTTAAAAATCATACAAATAGAGATGTTGTAGCATAAGGCATTAAACCTCTACTCGGCACACCTACACCCACATTGGAATGCTTAATTTGAATTCTGGCTACACTACACTTCTGATCCAGCTTTGAAGAATAGGACTCCATCTCTCTATCTTTCTCTCCCTCTCTGCCCCTACCCCACAATTTTGCCTTTTTCTCATTCTGCCTTTCAAATAAATCTTAAAAAAAAAAAAAGTTTGAGAAGGAGGAAAGGGAAGAGAAGAAGAAAAAAATTACATAACATCCTAACTTTCTAAATGAGGAGTACAAAAATTCTAAGAGGAGCAAGTATTTGGTACAACAGTAAAGACAGCATCAGGGACAGCCACATCCTTTATTGGAGTGTATGAGTTCATATTTTGGCTGTATTTTAATTTCAACTTGCTGCTACTGCACACAACGAGAGGCAAAGCAAACAACATAAAAAGGAAAGCAGAAAGCAGAATAAATAAAGTTTAAAAAATTCATACAATCTTAACAAATACTTTGGTAATACAATATTCCACCCATGAAAAGATCCAGAAGGCTTAAAAATTTTTCACATTGGAAAAGAATTGCCTAGAAAATAGAAGACAAAGAGTGAAAAATTGGATAGAGAAAACAAATTGTAAGATGAAGAACCAGATTAAGAAATCTGAGAGCTGAAAAGTACCAATTCTAGAAACCTGAAAGAAAAACAGAAAAATAAAGAAAACCCAACAAAGAAATCATTAAAGAAAGTTTCCAAGAATCAAACTGAAAACTACCCAACAATAAGATAAAAGACTTATATTACAGCACAATCATAAAACTTCAGAATACAACAGACGAAACGTCACAAAGGAGGAGAAGAAAGGGTCATAGAAAATCCCTTGGATTGTAGTCAGTATTGGGACACAGCGGTTTAAACTGTCAACTACACGCTACCATCCCATAAGAGTACTAGTTCAAGTCACACATTTCCCATTTTAATCCAGAACATTGCTAAAACCCCTGGAAAAGCAGTTTAGGATGGCCCAAGTACTAGGGCCCCTGCCACCTGTATGGGAGACAGGGATGGAGGTCCAAGCTTCCAGCTTCAACCTGCCCCAGCACCAGCCATTATGCCATTTGGGGAGTGAACTAGCAGAAGCAAGCTCAATCAATCTCCCTCATTCATTCTTCTCTCCAATAAATAAATCTTAAAAAAAAAATTCCTTGGATCAGAATGGCATGAAAATTCTGATAACAATGAAGGTTAGAAAAGAGTGGTGAAGGGCTCGGCAGCGTGGCCTGGTGGCTAAGGTCCTCGCCTTGATCCCATATGGCCGCTGGTTCTTATCCCGGCAGCTCCACTTCCTCTCTATCTCTCCTCCTCTCAGTATATCTGACTTTGTAATAAAAATAAAGTGAATCTTTAAAAAAAAAGTAAAGAAAAGAAAAGAGTGGTGAAAAGGATTGAAAACATAAAGGCAAAATGATCTGAAATCTAAAAATCTATTCTCAAACACTATGGAGTTTGGGTGAGGTTTAGTATGTATAAGGCTTTCTGGAAATTTCTTGACCTTTCGATGTGAAGCTTAGCTTTCATACTACCATTATCTCCTGGTACAGGAGAAGCAGATGTATGATGAGAAAGAGGTCTACTGGATTGACATATAAAGGGTGAAGTTAAAATGCAGAGCTAGACATAAATTGTGAGAAAAAAAATCTCCCAGCTCAACCATTTTCTGCCTACTTCTCCAATATCAGTGTCATTATCTGCAACTGACAAGATTGAAATGTCTCAAACTTCTTAACACTGTAATACAATTCCACATTTAACAAAAATAAAGCCACTTCTAGATCCATTGTGCTATTGATCAAAGCTAGAGAACTAAGTGAAATATTATTTCTCTGATGACAAATTGAGAAGAGTTGGCCAGAAAATGAAGGTCATGATTCAGAACACAATCAAACCATTATGTCAAGTTCAGGAGCGGCCATTTAGCTTAACAGTTAAATTGCCAAGTGGATTGCAACTTGCATCATATATTGGCATGCTTACATTAGAGTACTGCTCCTTTCCTGATTCCAACTTCCTACTAGTAAGAATTTGGGGAGACAGCATGTGAAGGCTCACATAGTTCAATTCTGTCATCCACGTGGGAGACCTGGATTGAGTTCTGGTTTCCTGGCTTCTATCCAGCACATTTCTGGCTGATGTGGGCTTTTGCGGACAGTGAACCAGGGGATTAGAGTGCTCTCTCATTGCTGCTCCTTCTCTCTCTTTCTCTTACTCCCCCTCCCAAAAAATCAATAAATTATTAAAAATAAATAAATCAAAAGGAAAGTTTAAGTTATCAAATTTCAATGTCTAGTATAATCAAAACTGAAACAAGAAGCCATGTGGTATTAAGCTTGATGAGGAAGATTTCAAGCTTAAGAAAAGAGAAACCTGCAAATTTTAAGTGAATACTGCAAAATGTAAGTCATTTCCTTGCTCTCTTTATTAAGAAAGGATTAACTATTTAATGTTAGTAACCTAAGACCTGGACTTGGTAATATAAAGGACATAAAATTCTTGAAATAAATTAGTCACGAGGACATTAAGATTTATTTAAAAAAAAAAAAGAGGGCAAAGACTATTATAGTCCATAGAAGGTGACAATCTTCTATGATCAGGAACACATAAATTAACAGAGGAAGGGAGTTACACCAGTTAAAAGGCTTTCAGTTGTAAGAATCAGAAAATTTTCTTTTTTAGCAGCAGAAAACTTTAAATAGAAAGCACAAAAATCACACATCTTGTTTTATAACAGAAGCAGTCTCAAAGCAGGGAAGACAGCTTTCTCCAAATCTCCAATTTCACTAACTAGAATGCCATATGTAATTTACCCATTTAAAGTAAACAATTCAGAGGTGGTCATTTGGTGCAACAATTAAGACATAGTTTAGGTGCAGTTGCTTGGCTTCCTGACACTCATGTAGGAGATCCAGGCTGAGTTTCAGGCTCTCAGCTTTTGCAACCCTACAGAGAGAGAGATATTACCTCATCTTGATTTTCATTTGCATTTCCCTAATAATTACAACATCCTTTGTCTAATACCCAACATTCCAAATGAATATCAATCCCATTTTTACCAAAAGAAAAACTGAAGTAACAAAGACTAGCAACAATAAATTGCCTAAAGTCACAAAGTTAGTAAGGAAAGCAGCAAGTGGAATGGTGGGCCCAGAATCTTTTCTTATTCTCCAGCAGCTGCCTTTTCCAGGTAGTATGCTTTCTCAGTGACACAGTCGCAGAAGGCATTCAGACTTGTCCAATTTCAAACAGGGCACATGATCTTTCCTAAAGCCATTATTGATCAGAATAGGAATAAAATTCTTTTACACTGTTCTTACTGCTGGAACAAACTATCACAAACTGAGCTAAACCAAAATTCATTGGCTCACAGTTCTAGTGGTTAGAAGTACAAGGCTGATGGTCTGGCAATTGGCAAGGGCCTGCTTGCTGCATCATCATCCTACAGCTGAACATAGAAAGGTCAAAAGGGAGCAAGAAGGGGCTAAATTCATTCTTTTAAAATGTGACCAATCCCACTCACCAGGGTGGAACTCTTATAGCCTAATCATCTCTTGACAGTCCCACTTCTTCCTACTGTTATATTGGGATTTAACTTTCCACTTCCGGTTTGGAGTAGATAAACATTTAAGCCAGTAACAACCATAACTTTCTCAAATTACTCAGGATTTCCAAGCAAATTGAGGGCTCTTTCAAAAAGACTTTAAGAACAGCTCTTGATCAAATGAATATAAAAACAAACCATTTATTTTTCTTGCTTAGACTATCTTAGAAATGAGAAAATATATCAGTAAGATAAAATGTCATTATTCAACTTCTATTGTGCTGGTGTTACTTGCAGAACTATGAGTAGATATGTAATTATAATGTCAGTCAGAAAAAGACTTCACAACACAGGAATTACCAATTTCAATAAAGCAAAGAAACTAAAACTTGCATTAGATTGAAATGTCCCTAAGAAAAATGAGGCTTTGAGTATAGGAAGAAAGCATTAAATAAACATATATCACATACTCTCCAACCCTCCAAAACATAAACTGGAGTTTAAAGCTGAAATCCAGAAAATAATCATTTGCGGGAGGGGGGGAGGAGGGAAGATTTTAAATTACAAGTCTTCAAAGTACCTCCTTTCAACAAAATGTCCTTAAAACTTTTTGGGGGGGGCGTGGGGATGGGCACAAACAGACAAAACAATCAAGCTCCCCATTCACTGTTTCATTAGCAGAATGCTCACAACAGTCAGAGCCAGGGCCGAGCCAGGGCAGGGAAACTCAATGCAGGTTTCCCACATGAGTGGTAACAACTCAATTGCTGGGATGTCACCACTGTATCTTCAGGTGCCAACCAACAGGTACCTGGACTCCTTAGCAAGAGTTCAGCACTAAACCTAGATGAGCTGCTGTGAGACAGGGACATCCCAAACAGTTGAACAAGTGCTAGCACAAACACAGAGCCTAAACATAAAGGTTTATGAGGCACAGGTAAAATTTACATAACAATATAAAGCTTGAGTCCTACGATGTGGTACAGCAATTTAAATCACCGCTTCTAACTCTGGCATCCCATGGTTGAGGGTCCAGCTGCTCCAATTCTGATTCAACTCTCTTAAGAGTCAATTCTCTTAGAAAAGTAGCAGAGGACGTACCAAATGGCTGGGACTCTACCACTCACATGGCAGTTCAGAATGGAGCTCTTAGCTACTGGCTTCAGTAGCGCCCAGATCTGCCTGTTGTAGCATTTTGCAGGATGAACCAATGGAAGGAATACATTTCTCTCTGCCTTTCTTAAAAATAAATAAACATCATAGAGAGCTTAATTTGAAACAATTTTCGGTACTATATAATTGTAGCAACTGTACAATTAACCTCATAAATCGTATTTTAAATATGCTATTCATTTATAATAGGCAAATGATCTTCATTTTCCACTCTTAATTATTTAATACTTGTAAAGTAGCATGTACACTCCAAATGTTTTACAAGTACATTTTAGCATTCATGCCACCAAAAAAGATGAGAAAAGACTGAGTTTATCAGATCATTCATTTGGACATCAGATACACTTTCAGAGTATATCTGTTATTCCTACTTTAATTTAAAATAAAAAGGCTGATTTAAAGGTAGGTAAGACAACTGAATAAATAATTACAAATGAAGCCTTCCTTTAGATAAAGGATTTGTCATGTAATGATAATAACGATGATCATTTAAAGTGTCCACAGCATTTTCAAGAGCTAAGCACAGTTATTTTTAAAATCAAACATATGTGCTTTTTCTGTTTATGTCTCTGGAAAGAACATTCTGTATAATGAAAAACATGACCAAATTTTTCACAGTACATCACTATAAAACCCTGTAATTGACTTTTGGAGTTGGTTTACTCTATATCTATTTTTGACCACATAGAAAACAGCAATGATGTGGTGAAAAGCCCAAAATGTTAAGTCCCATGCAGGATAAGACTGTGTTCTGATTAGTATAGAAGTATCATGTTTGCACTGGGAAATGTGCCTGCTTTAAAAGAGAAAATTTCAGGGCCTAAGAACCTCCTCTTTCTGAAATCAAGCCATGTAAAGCAAGGACCTCTGCTGCCCAGCGAGGCCTTGGCTGGAATCTGGGTACTGTTGCGAATCTCCTCCACCACAGGCAGCCTAATGCTGACATCCAAAACTCACGTTGGAAATGATAGGTTCATTTCAGTTAATCTCAAGGAAGGTAACTTTGGATGTTACAATTTATCACTGTAAATTAATCTTTACACACATAAATTAACATTGGATAGTTATTTTCTCGTATCTTCATAGATTAAAACAATAATCTAATCTTTTTCCTAAAAGCTTTGAACTCACTCAGAAACAAAACTAATTTGTTAGTTCTAACAAAAGCACTGTTTTTCTTCATTGAAAGAAGTCTAAAATACCTCTGAATGAGCACTCCTGGCTTCATCATAAAATTTACATATTAGCAAGTAAAATAAACTAAAAGAGAGAGATGTTGTTTGGTTTTAAAATCAGCCTTGTAACACCTACCACAGATTTATCTCCTGTGAGTTGACTCAACCATTCCTTCTTCTCAGTAAATAAACTAAGTTCTATTCACTGCAGGAAAGTTTTTCAGGGGCCAAATGAAAGAATATGTTTCAGATGGAAACTTCCAAATTGAAAATCTGCCCACTTTTGGTAGGTATTAAAGGGTCCACAGCACTTTATGAATTAGCTGTGGATTACATAAATAATCATGGTCAAAGCTTCCAAGGTCACTGCACATTCAATTTATTACTATCAAAAAATCACTGTACCTTAAGAAAGTTAACACCTTTGGAAAAATTCAAATAAAGTAACAGCTTTCTAGTAGTATTTTTCAGTAGAGACAATCATAATTTTTTAAATTATAATTAAAAGTAACAATAATTTTATTAATATTTGGATCTTTCGCAGTGCAAATAATTTGCTATCTCTATATATCAATTCAACAAACAAGGCATTGGCATAAATTGCGTAAGAATCTTTAGTACCTTAAAAAAAAATTTGGGGGGGACCAGTATACAAAGCTGTTCAACTGATCATTACTATTATATGAGGAATAAAAATATCCTGAAAATTCTTTTATAGGTTATACAAAATCACTTCTGAATAATGGAACAATTTCTTACTAAGCTGACACAATGGCCAAATGAAAATATCACAATAAGATATATATTCTCAAGGTAAAGAAATACATGAAAACCTCACAGAGCTAAACTAGAAATCACAAAGATTAAAATTAGTAACAGAGATTTTCGATCTAGCTATTTGACCATACCACTTCAATTTCTTACAATAAATTACTCCTCAAAAGAAGGTCAGCTTTGTAGCACAGCGGATAGAGCGGCCACCTGTGATGTTGACATCCCATATGGGCACCCATTCAAGTCCCACATACTCCAATTCCAATTCAGCTTCCCATCAAAATGCAACAGCAAACAGCAAAAGATAGCCCAAGATTTTGGGTTCCTGGGCAGACCCTGAGGAAGCACCTAGATCCTGGCTTGAGCCTGGTCCAGCCCCAGCCACTGCCACTACTTGGTGAAAGAAACCAGCAGATTGAAGATTCCCCCACTCCCTTTCTCTAGCGGTAACTCTGCTTTTCAAATAAATAAACACATTTTTAGAAACAAAAGAAGCGAGGGAGGGGGGGTGGATGGGGGAGAGGGAAAGACCACTCCCCAGATGCTCCCAAGGGCTAGGGCCAGTCCAGACTGAAGTCAGGAGCCTAGAGCTCCAACCTTGTCTCCCACCTGAGAGGCAGAAACCTAGGCATCTGAGCCATCTTGCACTGCCTTCCCAAGCTTAATGTCAGGGGACTAGTTTGGAAGAGGAGCAGTAAGCTCTCAAAGCACATGCTGATATGGAAATGCAGGGGCTTAATCCTGAGCCCCAAGAGCAGCCCCTAAAATTCCTTCTCTTCAACGCCACAGATTAAGGAAGATGACCAACTTAATCCTTTGTACCAGTCACTACTCTTCTCCCTAGTGAGACAAAGATTGCAACAGAGGACAGCAATTGATAATCTTCTGCTCCACTGGGTACACAAAGGTTCAACATCATCTTCAACAACATTAAGGAAGTCTCTATATATTTAAGGATACCCATGTTCATCACACACAAAAAAAAGCAAAATGGCTCAAATCAGGGATTTTCACTTCGCCTAAGCAAATAAAGCATATACTTGCTCCTTTTAATGTACGAAGTATTACACTGGAAACTGAGCTAGATAAATATAAATAATTCCTATGGTTGTTCAACATCTCAGAGAAATAAATCACCATCATTGACAAAAATTTAAACTCAGAAAAAAGTGAAAATAAATATCAAATATAGCAGACAACAATCTTAAACATTCAAAGCCAACAATGAAAAATAATAGCAGTAAATTCTGTTCCCTAAGGAATGCATGTAAAAGTTAACAACACCACAATTATCTAAGTCAGACTTCCTGGAAAATGGACATGCATTACCAGCTTATTTTCTCTCAATGGGTTGGCGTTTGACTGCTAAAAGCAGAAAGTGTCTCTTAGTCCAACAGCTGAAGAACTTTCCTGAAAAGATTTTTATCCCATCATGTGAGAAACACTATATTGTTATGCTATTTCTTTCCTCTGCTTTTCTTGGACAAGGATATTTTCATAACTCTTTTTCTGTCTCCTTTCTCAGCAGATTTCAATTCCACCTTTGCCTAGCTCAAACAGCTGTCTTCTTCTTTTTTTTTTTTTTATTGATTTTGCATTATGTGACAGTTTCATAGGCTCTGGGAATCTCCCCACCCCTCCCCACGCCCCTCCCCCCCTGGTGGATTCCTCCACCTTGATGCAGTATTACAGTTCAAATTCAATCAAGATTCTTTCCTTGCAAACGTATACCAAGCATAGAGTCCAGCTACTTATTGTCCAGATGGGTTGAACAGTTTCTTGGGGAGACCATTTCTGGTCCAAAGTTAGAGATGGTAGAATATCATCCCAGTCAATTAAGAGTCCCAATATAACATCAAGAGCAATTTGCAACATTATGGAATTGACATGGTTTTGAGTAACCAGTATGCTAAAAAAAAAAAAAAGAAAGAAAGAAAGCAAGTTCTTAACCACATCCTATGATTAGCTCATTGACATTTCAATTTTAGTTTATATACAGGACTAGCTGCTATATACCTTAAAATGGCTATAAGGTACCATTCAGCTGTCTCGTGTCTATTTCATTTTAGTATTTAGCCATTTGTTGTGTTGAAATATAATTTTGCTGATCTTGGCAGATTTTGGGATAATCTAGACTGGCTTGTAACTCTAACAAGACATTTGTCGACAATTAAGGTGCAGAACATTTTTTTTGGGGGGCGTGCAGGAAAATCCTCAACACCATGGTGAGGAGTGACTAATCTTTGTGTCCCACCCAGCGAGGCATGAGCCAATCCACGCCAGCTCTTTCCTGTCAGATTCCAAAAGAGCTTTCTTCTTCAGTGAAACATTTCGACACTTTAGCTGGCAAAATTTATCCAAAGCCAAATTCTTAACTTGAAAACCCATCAGGCATGTACTTCTAAATATTACACTTACATACTACAATTCTCTGAGCCTGTACAGAATCATGTCTTATATACTGTTTATCAACTATATTTACACTGAAAAGTTTCTCAGACACATTCATTAATTCAAGAAATATTATATGATTGCCTATTCTCTAGAAGGTACAACTCTGCATCAGATGTTAAAGATATGGAGAATAAGACAAAATCCATCCTGTAATTAAACTTGCCATGGGGCAGAGAGAAATTAGCCATTAAGCTAATGTGCCAGGCCCTGAAGAAAGAATATTAATAAAAGGACAGAAATTATAAAAAAAGAGAAAAGTAAAAACACTGAGGTTTAAAATCACAATAGCTAAAATGAAAAATGTACCAGAGGTACTCAGTAAAAAAATTCAGATAATAGGAAAAAAAGAACCAGTGATATCGAGAATTATTCTATTTGAAGAATAGAGACAAAGGGCAAGAATAGTCAAATACAGCAAGAAGTCTACATTTTCAAATGCATATTCCTGGGGCACTAGGAAATAGCCAGGCAAACCACAAAATACACACACCTTGAATGCTGGGAAGGAACCAGACCCCCCGTTCAAAGTAGCTCAAAACCCACAAATCCTGAGAAACATCCACACAACATAAACAATAAATAAGGGTCCACGTGGAATCAGAGTCAAGATAGCACATCTGACCAATATTCAAGGATACCTTACCAGCAAAACTTAAGATGAAAGTCACTACATAAAATTTATAGAGGCAGAGAGCCTACCAGATGTCAAAAAAAAAAAAAAAAGACAAAAGAATCCATGTAATATCACAATAGCATCAGACTCTAAGGAAAACAACAAATTACATGAAAACAAGTTTGAAATAATACAGAGATTCTCTAAGAGTCATAGCTAAAACAAACAAATGGGAATATCAAACTAATAAACTTCTGTACAGAAAATGAAACGATCAACAAAGTGAAGCAGCAGCCAACAGAATGGGAGAAAATCTTTGCACACTAGACAACTAACAGGAGACTAATATCCAGGATTTATAAAGAGCTGCAGAAACTCAACAACAGCAAAACAAACACCTCTATGAAGAACTGGGCAAAGAAAACCAACATATTTTAAAACACATTCAAATGGCTAATAGACATATGAAACAAATGGTCAGACTCCCTAACAATCAGGGAAATACAAATAAAAACCACAATAAAGGGGCCCAGCACAGTAGCCTAGTGGCCAAAGTTCTTGACCTGCACATGTGGGCGCCAGTTCATATCCCAGCTACTCCACTTCCTATCCAGCTCTTTGCTCGTAATCTGGGAAAGCAGTCAAGGATGACACAGGGTCCTGGGACTCTGCTCCCACATGAGTGACTCAGAGGAGGCTCCTGGCTCCTGGCTTCAGATTGGCTTAGCTCCTGCCGTTGTAACCGATTGGGAAGTAAATCAGCAGATGGAAGATCTTTCTCTTTGTCTCTCTTCTTTGTAATTCTGACTTTCCAATAAAAATAAATAACTAAAAACCTCATTGAAATTCACCTAACTCCAGTGTAGCTGTCATACAATCGAAACTCTATTAAAAATATCTGCTGGGATGGAAGTGGGAAGAAAAGTACCATACTTTACTGTTGGTGGGAGTATAAGCTAGCACAATCACTATGGAAGTCAGTGTGGAGAGTGCTAAGAGAACTGAAAATTGATCTGCAGTATGACCTAACCATCCCATTTTTGGGAACATATCCTAAGGAAATGAAATCTGCTTATGGAAAAGTGACCTGTATTCCTAGATTTGCAGCAGTGCAATCCACAATAGTGAAGACACAGAAATAACCCAGATACCTGCTGAAAGAGGAGTGTTTAAAGAAACTGTGGTATATCTACTCCATGGAATATTACTCAGGCATTAAAAAGAATGAAATTTCAAGATCCCATACGGGCTCCAGTCGTAATCCTGGGGGCCCCACTTTCCCATCCAGCTCCCTGTTTGTTGCCTGGGAATGCAGTCGAGGATGGCCCAAAGCTTTGGACCCTGCAGCTGTGTGGCCGACCCAGAAGAGGTTCCTAGTTCAGAATCAGCTCTACTCTGTCCATTTTGGCTACTTGAGGAGTGAGTCAGTGGATGGAAGATCTTCCTCTCTGTCTCTCCTCCTCTCTGTATACCTGACTTTTCAATAAAAAAAATTAAAAAGAATGAAATTTTACGATTTGCAACCAAATGTTACCAACTAGAGACCATTATACTCAGTGAAATAAGCCAATCCAAAAAGAGCAAATACCACATGTTCTCACTGATATAAGGCATCCTTCATGCAAAATACAGGATCAATAGATATATACATGAACATGCATGTGTACATAGTCAGAGAGGAACTGTATAAATAGGTATTATCATTTGAGATAGGAATACACATTGCAGTATGCATCTCTACTTCCAAATCAAAGATGGGATTCCCAATGAAACGGTTAAAATATATCCTGACAATAGAAATCTGAGCTTTGTGCTCTTGTCTATACCTATGACGTCATGACACACTTAAATTGCAGAATGATAGATTTAGGACTCAGGGAGATTGGGGGAGAGGAAATCCTTGAGCCTAGGGAATTATATCATTAAATAAATAATGTAGACAACAATAAAAATATGAAAACATTCAAGATATGAATAAGAAAATGCAGCAGAGCTAGAGAAATCTGGAACTAAAAAACTCAATGAATGTGATAAACACCAAAACTTCATGGGAGACAAAAATTTTTTTTTAAAGATTTTATTGTTATTGGAAAGCCGGATATACAGAGAGGAGGAGAGACAGAGAGGAAGATCTTCCTTCTGATGTTTCACTCCCCAAGTGAGCCGCAACGGGCCGGTACACGCCAATCCGATGCCGGGACCAGGAACCTCTTCCAGGTCTCCCACGCAGGTGCAGGGTCCCGAAGCTTTGGGCCGTCCTCAACTGCTTTCCCAGGCCACAAGCAGGGAGCTGGATGGGAAGTGGAGCTGCTGGGACTAGAAGCGGCCCCCATATGGGATCCCGGGGCTTTCAAGGCGAGGACTTTAGCCGTTAGGCCACGCCGCCGGGCCCAAGGGCTGATATTTAAGCACAATGAGAAAAACTGCCACCTACAATGCCTGCATCCCATATGTGCAGGCGTTCATGTCCCAACTGCTCCACTTCTGGCCCAGCTCTGTATCAGTGTCTTGGGAAAGTAGCAGAGAATGGTCCAGGTATGTGGCCCACTGTCGCCCACGTGGGAGAATGGGCTAAAGCTCCTTGCTTTGGTCTGGCCCAGCACTGACCATTGCAAACATCTGGACAGTAAGCCAGTCGGCAGAAGATATTTCCCTCTCACTCATTCTCACTCTCTTTTTCAAAATAAACACTTATGTAAATCTTTATAAGCCTCAGAAAAACAGAATACTGGGTAAATTGCGTTTAGGAAACCCTAAGCTACACAAAATGAGTTTCTTTACTATAGGATTACCCAGAGCTTTTAATATGGTATGAAAGTATTAAACACCAAGAAGAGGATACATTCACTTAAAAGTAGTACTTTTTCCCCTCACGAAACATGTAAAACAAAATCTCACAAATGTTAGGACATGCTAATGTAGAACAAATAGTTTTTCAAGCAATACACGGTTTTAATCATGAAATTGACTAGCATTGTCATCTTACTGTAATTATCAAAACAGCCTTAAAAGTATATGGAAATAGGATTAAAGAAACATACAACTAAAATATAAATTCAGAGGCAGGCACTTGCTACAGCAGTTAAGATGGCACTAAAGGAGGCCTGAATCTTATATTTGGGCACATGTCCCTACTCCACTGCTCCACTTTTAATCCAGTGTCCTGCTGAAATACAGCACAGGGAACAGCAGATGCTGGCCCACCTACTTGAGTCTCTATGGGAGACGCAGTTTGAGTTTTAAGTTACTGGTTTTAGACTAGCCTAGGAACAACTATTGAGGAAGTTGTGTAATTTAGTCTGTCGGTGAAAGATCTCCCTTGCTTTCCCCCAGTCTCTATCACTCAGTTTTTCAAATAAATAAAACTGAATAAAACTTGAATGTATACACAATAAAAATAAACAAGTTTATTTTACTGCAAAGAATATCAGTATAACACAGTATAACACAGTATCAGTGTTAACACTGAAAGAGAAAAAAATACAAATTTTAAAGAAGGGAAATTAACAAACTGGATATTGATGCAAGAAATATGTATAAAGGCCAAGAGATAACTGATGTCTTTTTCAAAAGCAGAGAAAGTAGGGGCAGCCTTGTGGCACAGCATGCCAAGTTGAACCTGTGACCCTGGGATCCCAAATAAGCAGCAGTTCAAGTTTTGGGTATATGCTTGTGCTCCAGTCTCTGCTAATATACCTGGGAGAGTAGTGGACCATCATGGTCCAAAACTTGGTCCCCTGCCCCCAACTGGGTGGCTGGGATGGAAATCCAGGTTCCCGATTTGGACTTGGCCCAGCCATAGCCACTGAAACCATTTGGGGAGTGAACCAGCACACAAAAAAATAGCTTTCTAACTGCCTCTCAAGTAAAAAAATATTACAACAACCAAGCAAAGACAGGCAGTGAGAGAATTGTCATCCACAGGCTAACTCCCCAAATGCTAGCAATGGTTAAACTGTGCAGGGATCAAGCCAGGGTTGGAATCTGAGGCTAGTAAAACAACTTATACTCCGACCTGGGAAGTAGGAACAGAATTACTTAAACCATTAACATTGACTTCCTGGGGCCCATGTTGCCAGATCCAAAACTGAATCCAGGTATTCTGATGTATAATGCAGAAGTGTTAATCATTAAACATTCATTCTCTATCACCATTTCTAACAGCTTAATTAAATAATAACTCACAAATTAATTCATTCAAACTAAATAGTAAACTCATAAACTTGTACAACCATCAACACAATCTAACTTAAGAAAGTTTTAATAGCCCCAAAAACAAACCCTCTATTCATTTACAGCCATTCCTCTATCCTGATCTTTGGCTCCCTGCTCCCATCCCTACTCAAATACCCAGATATTTTGTTCTTATTAATATACCTTTTGTAGACTTCTCAAATAAATAGAATCATATGATAGACTGCCTTTTTTGACTGGCTTTTTACTTGATATGATTCTCAATATTAATCCAAGTTTTAACATATATCAATAATAACATTTTATTTCATGCACGATAACTGCGTATTTACTATTCATTCATAAAATAATGAAAATCTGGGTCATCTCCACTTTTTTAAACAGTTATTTCAACTTCCTACAATAGAGAAGGGCAGAATTCCATCTACTGGTTCACTCTGCGTCTGCTCATAACAGTCAGGGCTGGTCTAGGCCAAAGCCAGGAATCTAGAACTACATTGAATTCTCCTACATGGGTAGCAGGGACCAGGAAACTAGATCAGAAACAGAATAAACAGCACTCAAAATATGCACTCTAACATGGGATGCAAACATCCCAAGTAGTGGCTTAATTTGCTATATGACAACATCTGTCACAAATTCCACTATTTTATCATTATGAAAAAAATGCTATGGCAATATGTTCACAAAGTTCTGTGTAAATCTTTTCCATTTCTTTTCATTTTTTCTTGCATTCACGGTGAAACAGCTGGATAACATGGCAAAATTGTTTAAGTTTTGGAAGAACTTCTAAGATGTTCTTCTAAGTGAATGTACCAGGCATAATTTCATTAAAATATAAAAAGATTCATTTGCATCATTAATATAAAAAGATTCCAGTTTCTGCACAATGATGTGCTTAGTTTTTAAACTGGGTTCTCTTTTTCATTTTCTCTTTTTTGGACAGGGGAGAAGAGAAAGAAAGAAGAAAGAGAAATTTCACCCCTTGTTCACTCTCTATGTCCATCTTATCATGGCTGCCAGAAATTCAACCCATGCTGGTAGCGGGAACACAATTATTTGAGCCATCATTACTGCCTCCGAGGATGTGCACTAGTGCAAAGCTGGCACCCCCACAGCTTGAGCCAAGCACTGAACTGAGGTACTATGACATATGATGCAGGGAAATCATGTGACATCCCGACTACACCCTCTCACCTCCTTCTGGTCATTAACTGTTCTAGTAGATGTAAAACTATCATGTCAGATTTTTATTCATAATTCACCGATGACTAACAGTCATATCTTTTCAAGTATGTACTGGTCATTTGTAAATCTAATTCTTTCCGCATCTTTCAATCATTTTGTCTTTTTATTACTGACTGAGTGGCTAATGCTGTATAATCCATTCACAACTTATCAAACTATGATTTATAAAACTTCTCTCCCCCTCATGAGCTAATTGTTCACTTTTTAAGTAGTAATCCTTGAAGAACTTATAAGTCTAGCGAAAATTTTAAAGGCCTTCAGATTTTGGTAGCTTGTACTTTTGGTGTCATATCTATAGATATCTACCCTTAGCCTCTGTGAATATCTACTCATATATTTCCATGAATTAAGTTATAGTTTTAGTTATCAAATTTGGATGCATAATGAATTTTGATTTTTACATACAGTATTTGAACAAGGTCAAAATTCATTCTTATGCATGCATCCCATCACCATTACTGGCACAACTATTTTTTTTTCACAATTAGGATGTTTCAAAGCTAACAAAATCAATGACTATAAATACTTATTTGCTTGCAAGTAAGAGTTACACAGAGAGAAGTGACACAGAGAGAATCTTCCACCTACGAGTTTCCCTCCCAAAGGACAAAAACACCACAGGCTGAGCCAGCCACATCTATCCTTCTTTCTCTAGTAGAATCGGCTATGCAGTCTAAAAAAAATAAGCCACATTCATGCCAGAATTTTACATTTCCATAAGAATTTAAAATCAAGGGCCTGGCACAAAGTGGCTAAAATTCTTCCTTGGCATACACCAGGATCCCATATGGGTGCCAATTCATGTCCTGGCTGCTCCACTTCCCATCCAGCTCCCAGGTTGTGTCCTGGGAAAGCAGTGGAAAATGACTCAAAGATATGGGCCCCTGCTTCCACATGGTAGGTCCAGAAGAAGTACCTAGCTCCTGGCTTGGGACTGGCTCAGCTCCAGCCATTGCAGCCACTGGGGAGTGAATCAGCCCAGGGAAGATGTTTCTCTGTCTCTCCTTCTCTCCATATATCGGCTTTCACATTAAAAAATGAATCTTTTTTTTCCTTGAGGGTTTTTTTTTTTTGTATTTTTTTTTAGTTTGTTCAAAAATAAATCTTAAAAAAGGAGAAAATTTAAAAATCAATCTTTTAAGAAAAATGCACGAAGAATTTAGGTAGAAATTGTATTGAATCTTTAGATTTTGGTTGGGATATACTGTCATCTTAAAAATACTTTCTATAAATATGTCTTCTTTAGTTTTTTGTTTTTTTTTTTTTTAGTTTTCAGTGTATAGGTTCCTGAGTTAGATTCATCTTTTATGTTATCCTTATTTTGTTAATTTTATTTTCATATTTTTCATTACTAATACATAGAAATACAATTGATGGGGGTTGGCACAGTGGTTCAATTAATTAATCTTCCATTTACAAGTGTGCCACCACCCCATACGGACACCAGTTCATGTCACAGCTGCTCCATTTTCCATCTAGCTCTCTGCTTACGGCCTGGGAAAGCAGTGCAGGATGGCTCAAAACTTTGGTACCCTCCATCTGTGTGACAAACTGGGAAGAAGCTCCTAGCTCCTGGCTTCCTTCTGGAGCACAGCTCCAGTCACTGGAGGCACTGAGGGAGTGAACCAGTGGGTTGAAGATCTTTCTTTCTGTTTCTCTTTACATTTGCAAATTTGCCTTTCAAAAAAGAATGGAAAAGAAAAGAAACATAATTGGTTCTTGTGTATCAATCATAGATCGTTTTATCTAACTTTTTAGATTACATTTCTTAGAAATTTTTAAGCTACAAGATCATGTCATCTGAAAATACAGGTGACAAAATATACTTTTTTCCCTCAATTTGTATGGCTTTTGCCTCATTTTGTTGCCTTATCGTCCTAGCTCCAGAAAAACACTGAATACACATAGTAATAGAAGACACCCTTCCCATATTTTTATTCTAAGGAGCAAGCCACCAGTCTTATAATATTACATATGATGTAGGCTGTGGGGATTTCAGGGGTTGACAAAATTCCTGGTTGTGTCCAGTTTCTCCATTTGGAAAAGTGCTGCATTCCATCCAATGTGATTTTTGTGCCTATTGAAATGGATCATGTATATTTTGTCCTTTATTCTACTGATAAGATGAGCCACACTGAATTTTGGATACTGAACCAACTTTATATCCTGGGATAAATCATACTTGGTCCGTTACATAATCTTTATATGCTGACAATATACTTGTTGAAGATACTTGTGCATGAATTGTTACAAGATATTAATCTGTACTTTTCTTGTGATTCCTGATTTCATAACAGTAATACTAAATAAAATAGACTGAAAGAATACAGAAATAAATGAATCAGGAACTGGAAAGAAAATTCTAATATGACGGCAATATTCTCTTTCCTGGTCTGAATGCTGGTTTCAAGAGTTATGTTCAGGTTCTTAAAATTCATTGAGCTGTATACTTAGGATGTGTGCTCCTTTTGAAATGTATGTCTTACATTTTTAATCTTGGCAAAAGGAAAAAATTAACTATAATATAATTCCAAATATGTTCACATAACAGGTCCTTTCAAAACTGTCCATGAAATATTCTATAAAACATCAGTAAACATACGAAGTGTCAAGATCTTCAAAGCTAGAATAATGAACCTGCATAGCTCAGGAGAAAAGAGAAAATTCAGGCATCATGAAAACAGATGACCATGAATAGAACAGTTACTTCTTATCTCTATTTTTCATAGTCTTTCCAATGCAATAAATCATGAGAGCCAGACACCTTCCAGAAATACGAAGACATATGGTGAAACCAAAGGCAGTCAAGCAAATGAGGACTGTCTTGTACTAACAAGATCACTGGCCTACACAAACTCAGGAGAACACAGTTCTTGGTAGAGTTCCATATTGTTTTTAGGAGATTTATACAGTGAATTCTAAAGACTACTTGGTTCTCCCACTGGCAATATACACTGTTACTATTCTAGTATACAGAGGTCTTCTTCTAGCTATAGCACAAAATAAAAATCACGTACTGGATATGTTAAAAAGTCCCATCAAAACATTAACTAACACTATGGAAATAAGTCATTAGGAATGTATAATTTGAAAATGTTTGGACAGATAAAAAGGCCAGTATGGATAAAACAAGATCGTAAATCACTGCATTTTCTTTTGGAAGATGACCTCATTTTGACAACTAATACTGGCTCATAAAGTCACAGCTGTTAACTTTTTCTGAAAACTAAATGTTGATTTCATTTTAAATGTCATTTCAAAAGAACTAATGATTTCCTCAAAGAACTACAATTTATGAGCAAGAACTATACTGAGGAGAACACAATGAGAACTCTGTGAATTGTTCAGTGATGATGATTATAATGAGTGACAGAACAATCAGTTCAAAACATTTGACTTGCATTTTTGGACAACAAGCAGACATATTTAGGAAGACTGTAAATCATCCATGAATAAACTCAAAAAGACCTCACTCTTTCAAACAACATTAAGAATCATTTCATAAAATAGATCTGATGGAGAATCTATGCTAAATAGCGTAGTGCTAAAAAAGTTGAATATTTGATTTTTTTGGAAATATTCTATGTAATTCACTTGATGCAAAACTCAAGTACAAAGAAGAAAATTCATTCAATAAAATTCTAGTATACCTTATTGTTTAATACCACTTCAATGACTTATTTTAAAGTAGTGCATAAATATTTAACATTCCTCACAAAAATATTAATTAAATCAAATTATGGTACAATAGCACAACAAAAAACCATGTAATTATTAGGCATCACCTTAGACAAGCTAAAATGTTCATACTGTTTAAAGAAAAAAATTAAGACAAATCATTTAGATATTCTGTATGTAAACATATGTGTGCATTACTTACATGTGCAGATGTGTATGTACATATGCAAATATGACTATAAAAATCTTCATAGTGTTGAGCCAGTATCTGCAGTCGAGAATCCACCCTGGATTTATCATACCTGATTGCAAACTGGATATTACAACTTAACATCTAGGAATTGTTTCAAACTTAAGATAACTTAAACTCAATTCCCTTTCCTTGCTTATTTACAATTCATAATAGCTGTTGTCAAAGACAATGGTGGAGTCACTTTTAACTGTTTTCCTTTCAACTCACAGGTCTAATTTCCTGACACAGCTTCTTGACTAGGCTTTGGAAATATATCCAGAATCTGATCATGTCTTGCCATCTCCTCTGCTACTGTCACACTGCACCAAAGTACCTCTCACTGTTACTATATCAATGCCTCCTAACAAGTCTCTCTCTTCTACTCATGACTCCTTACACTTTATTTTCAATAGGGCACAAAATCGTACTTTGAAAATTAAAATCATACCACTCCTTTGGCTAACATATTGTAATGTTCGCATTTTGCAGGACAAGAGAAGTCCTTACACTAATAGTCAAAACCCTATATGACAGAAACCCTAACTTTCTTATCTGCTAAAAAACTTAACCCATTCTTACTCCCCATTCCATGTTAATGAAACTAACAATGAAGATTAATTTTGGCTTAAAAGTAAACCACAGAACTCACACACATTACCCCCAAAAGCAGTATAATGTAAGCCTGGTACTCAGTTTCTGATGATCTAAGTCCATTCCCTTGCTGGAGTTACAGCTCACAAATCTTTACAACATGATAGCTTAGGATAAAGTATAAAACCTGCAGTTCCCATGACCTAAGTAAGGTTAAGATCTCTCAAGTCTCTGAAGTGAAGCATCCAATGTTCTCTCTGACATTCTAAGACTTGCATCCCTAATAGCATAATTCTTCCACTTGTCCCACAACCTTCTGCAGAACCCTCAACCCTGAGAATTCATGCATACTTACAGCATAGCATCATGGTTAAGAATGCAAATTTGGATGATGAGGGCATGGTGACAAAGCCAATTAAGGGGATAGTTAAAAGATTCACTTCCGATAAGGGAGGGTCGATTAAACTCCCAGCTACTCCACTTAGAATCCAGCTCCCTGCTGATATGCTTGGGAAGTAACAGATGCTGGTACAAAGGCTTGAGTCTCTGACATCCATATCGGAGAACCAGATTCAGTTCCACGCTTCTGGCATTAGGCTGTAGCAACTCCAATAAGCTGAAGGTTTGGGAAAATGAATAAGCAAATGAAGCATCCCCTTGTCTCTGTCACTATGCTTTTCAAATAAATATAGACATCTTTAAAAGTAAAAATCCAAATTTTGGGGCCCAGCACAATGGCCTAGCGGCTAAAGCCTCACATTGCACATGCTGGGATCCCATATAGGCCCGAGTTCGTGCCCTGGTGGCCGCACTTGCCATACAGCTCCCTGCTTGTGCCCTGGGAAAAGCAGTTGAGGACTGCCCAAGGCCTTGGGACCCTGCACTCAGGGGGGAGACCTGGAGGGGGCTCCTGGCTAGTGGCATCGGATCAGCTATTCAGAAGATCTTACTCTCTGTCTCTCTCCTTCTCTCTTATATTGAACTTTCCAATATAAATAAATACATGAATACTCTATTTTAAAAACTACAAATTTTGGGACCAACTATCTGGATTTGCATGATTCTAAATTCTTGTTCTAATGTGATCTAAATCCTGTATCAACTTGACAAAAACCTTATGAACAAATTAAGGGTAAGCCAACTATTTTATAGAGACAGGAATGAATTAATATTTATACAAAGCCTTAAAGTGAATATGCCATGTGAAATAAAATTTGAGCATAACCTATATTCACCACCATGTTTTTTCATTTTTTTAATACATTTTATTATTATTCTTATTATTTTATACTACAGTTTCATATTCCCTTATGCCCTCCCCTGTTCCCTCCCCCCCCAGTTCCTCTATATCATTACTAACATATAGTTCTTCATACTCAGTCGTATGTCCATCATTGCGGGCATGGACAATGGCAGAGAGTCCAGAATCCTATTGTCATGATATAGTAAAGTTTCATTGTAAGTCCATCTTTGTCTGGAAGCAGAAATGCATACCACACTACATCCTCACATCTGAATGTTAGTCTCCATTTCACAGCTACTGTACATCCCCTTAAATGAAAAGTCATGTTTCAAAATCAGCAATAGAAAGAAAAGAGGGAATTTACAATGCCATGAAGTTAAATGACATGTTACTAGATATGACAGTCTCCATTACAAAACTACTGTACATCCCCTTAAATGAAAAGTCATAATACAAAGTCAACAAATAGAAATTTACAATGCCTGAAGTTAAATCACATGTTACTAGATATGACAGTCTCCATTACACAGCTACTTAAATGAAGAGCCACAAAACAAAATCAACAACAGGAACAAAAAAGAAATTTACAACATCAAGAAGTTAAATGACATGCTATTAAATGACTAATGTGTAGCTGAAGAAATGAAAATCAAGAACCTTCTTGAAGAAAATGATGCTGTCTAAATTTCCTTCGCAACTAGGGAGAAGAGCTTTCTCGGGCCCTTGCCTGCTTCCAACTTTGGGTCCCCACCCTCTTTTGTAAGGACCATCAGGATTGCTCCAGAAACCCCTCATAACAAACAAACATATGAACAAACAAACTAGAATAGATAGACAGAGAACAATTAGGAATGCTTAGAAACAGACAGGAAGTGCCAGCCAGGATGCACTTATAACTCACTGGGTGGGACACAAAGATCAGTTACTCCTCTCTGGGGTGTTGAGGATTTCTCTGCACACCCCTCCCAAAAAAACGTTCACCTAAACTGTTGACATTGGTCATGTTAAAGTGATAGATTTAGACTACCCGAAAAACAACCAGGTTTAGCAAAATCATGTTTCAATGCTATAAAATGCTAAATACTAACATTGAAATAGACAAGAGACAGCTGAATAGCAATCTATAGCCATTTTATGGTATATGGAACACGGTTGAATATAAACCAAAATTGAAATCTCTATGAGGAAGTCACAGGTTTCGGTCGAGAACCTGCATTTCCCTAGTAACATATTGGTTAATCAGTACCACGTCAAATAATGCCTTAATGTTGTAAATGGTTGTAACTATTATGTTGGGTTTTTTACTTGATTGGGATGATACTCTCCTGGTTCCACCTTCAGACCAGAGATGGTCTCACCAAGAAGCCATTGAACTTACCAGGACAATAAGATGCTGGACTTTATGATTGGTCAAAACCTCCAATGAAAGAATCTCAACTGAATTTGAACTATGGAAATGCAACAAGGTGGAGTAATCCGCCGAGGCGGGGGAGGGGGGAGGGTTTGGGGAGGGGCGGGGGGAATTCCAGTATATAAAAAAAAAAATGTGTCACATAATGCAATGAAATAAATAAATTAATTAATTAAAAAAAAAGAAAATGATGCTGCCGTATGATCTACGAGTCATCGAATAATTTAATCTGAAGGAAGTGTTTAGAAGAGATGAAACTAACAGAGAATAACAAAACCCATGTGATATAGTTTCCGCTAATCTTTGTTGAAGTGTGTCTCCTCCAGACAATAAGCAGATGGGTTTGGTTTTTTAATCAAGTGTACTACTCTATGATGTTTGATTAAGCTTAAGCCATTTACATTCAGAGTTTAATATACATGGGTGTTACGTTGGTCCTGTCATTTTAGCAATGGGTTGTTCATTGGTTTAGTCTTCTGTTGTCATTTTACTGGGATGTTCTTCATATTTGCCTTTGGTTTTGGTAGGTGCTATTCCTCTTCTCTGCCAAGAGAACATCTTGAAGTATCATTTGTAGGGCAGGTTTGGAAGAGGCAAATTCTTTTAACTTTTCTTTACTGTGGAAGAATTTTAAATTTCATTTTCACAGACAAAGGAAATTTTTGCTGGATATGTTATCCTGGGCCAACAATTTTTTTCTTTTAGAATCTGGAATATGTCACTCCATTCTCTTCTTGCCTGTAGAGTTTCCTGTGAGAGGTCTCTTGTGAGTTTAATTGGCTTTCCTTTATATGTCATTTGATTTTTTTCACGTGCACATTTAAGGATCTTTTCCTTATGTTTGATTGAAGAGAGCTTGATGATCATGTGTTGTGGTGAAGATCACTTTTGGTCAACACTATTGGGAGTTCTGTGCCCCTCCTGGATATTGTTTCCCAATTCTTCCTCTAGATTAGGGAAATTTTCCCTTATTATTTTATTAAATATATTTTTAGACCCAGCTTCTCTTTCTGCACCTTCTGGGACTCCCATAACTCTTATATTTGGCCTCTTAATAGTGTCTTTCAATTCTTGAATACTTTTTTTGGCCTGATTCAGCTCTGCTTCCAGCGTTTTGTTTGCTTCCCCCTGGTGACAGGAAATATCTTCCAATTCTGAGATTCTTTCTTCTGCTTACTTCATTCTATTTTGGAGACTCTCCACTGTACTCTTAATTTGCTCTACTGTGTTCTTAATTTCTGAATATATCAGCCTTGATTTGCTTTATTGCTTCCTTAAATTCTTTGAACTCTTGCATGAGCTTCTCTTTGTTGATCAGAAGCTTTAAAATGAGTCGTATGGATTCTGTGTCCCCCATTTTCTCGATGTCTTCCTCAGTTAACTCTGAGGTTGGCATAGGGTTTTGCTCCCTTGCAGGAGAGTTTTCGGCAATATTCATTGTGCCTTTGTCTCTTCTTTTGCTCTTGAGCATTGTACTTCTGGTTAGCAGAGTCTTCTCCTTGGGGCAGGTTTCTAATCTGCGTAACCCACAGGTCTACAATGCGATTTTACTTATTGTGGTTGGTACACAACTTTTTGCTTGCACCCACTTGTGCCACAACCTCCAGCAAGTTCCAGGTCTGGGTTCTTATGTTAGACTTCCACCGTGGTCTCCACAGCCCCAGCTCCTGGCTCACCACTCTCCACCTCCTGTGATACCGTGCTGAGGCTGCCCCGTTGTCTCTGCAACCTTCCTCCCACTTCCGGTTGGAGCAGGTCCAGGAATAGAGAGACACCAGGTGTCCTATATAGTTAGGTAGCTGGTGGTGCTGATCTTGTCAGAACCTGTTGGACGTTAGGTCTGGGTGACACACGGACCTATTTTGACCCGTACGATGACAGAGTCGGTATTATTTTCCTGCAGGACCAGTGCAATCTCGGACCTCAGCAAGTTCTCGCGAGATCAGCACATGTGCAGCTCACTCTGGTCCCCTGCAGTCCCAAACCTATTGCCACAGTGTGCCCAAAACGGCACCTGCCGTGCAACCACGAAGGTTCTTGATTTGCTGGCCGTCAGATCTGAGGGCTATCCCAGACCTGCCGTGAGTGGAACCCGTAGAACGCCACGTCGTTGCAGTTCACCCAGACAGAAATGAGCTCACTCCCAGCTCAGCGCATGCTCAGTCCTCTCCCTTGCCCTTTCCTCCTTAGGCAAAATGGCACCCAATTCAGCTCTAGGGGGCTGACTAGACTGTGAAATCCACTCTGTTCTCACACTGCCCGTCTGAGATCTGCTGCTCTGTCTCTGCTCCTGGTCAAATCAAACGGACCAGCAGGACGGACAGTTCTTTGTCTGGGTTCACTACCCAGGCTCCCAGTGAAAGTCCCTTCCCACCTGGTTGCTGGTGGAGTTCCGGCTGCTGTGGAGTTCAGATCGCTGTGCTGGTGTATCAGTCACTGCCACACCACACCATTGTTTTTGCTGCTTTCCTGTGTCTGTCAGTCTCCAGGTACCCCTCTGCTGTTGTTCTGTCCTTTCCTATTTCCTAAACTATGTCCTCTCTACTTCATCCTGGTTAAATGTTTTTCCGTCTGTATAAACATGTCCTTACCCTATTCCGCCATCTTGATTCTCCCTCACCACCATTTTTTTAAGATTTATTTATTTTCATTGCAAAGTCAGTGAGGGGGAGAGACAGAGAGGAGGAGAGATAGAGAGGAAAATCTTCCTCCAATGATTCACCCCCCAAGTGACCGCAATGGCCAGAGTTGAGCCAATCTGAAGCCAGGAACTAGGAGCTTCTTCTGGTTCTCCCATATGAGTGCAAGGTCCCAAGGCTTCAGGATGTCCTCAACTGCTTTCCCAGGTCACAAGCAGGAAACTGGATGGGAAGCGGGGCTACTGGGATTAGAACCGGTGCCCACATGGGATCTTGGCACGTTCAAGGTGAGGACTTTAGCCACTAGGCCATTGCACTGGGTCCCTTACCACCATTTTTAAGAGTCACTTCAAGTTTCACACCAAGATCAACTCAGGTAAATTAAGCATCTCTTGTTTATTACATGTTCCATTATACATTTATTTACCACGCAATACATTTTAATGGTCTTTAACCATACATTATCTTCAGCACCAAGCATAATTATACAGATAGTGCATACTAGAAAATACTTTTTCAGTAAGATTAATGAATAAAACAATGAAGTAATAAAGTATATGCTAATTCCAAGGCACGTGATCTTCAATACAAGTTAGGGATAAATGAACTTGGTTATTGTGATATGTGATAGGACTTAGACATTGAACAAAAGCACTTAACTGGGAATACAAGGAAAGGCTAAACAACCTAACCATGGATGACAGAAATAGCCCAAAGAAGGAGTCATTTTCTGATTTATGTATTTTTATTGAAAGACAGATATATAGAGAGAAGGAGAGAGAGAGAGAGGAAGATCTTCCATCCGCTGATTCACTCCCAACGTGGCCACAAAGGCTGGAACTGAGGCAATGTGAAGCCAGGACCCTCCTCCAGGTCTCCCACGCAGGTGCAGGATCCCAAGGCTTAGGGCCAACCTTGTCTGCTTTCCCAGGCCACAAGCAGGGAACTGGATGGGAAGTGCAGCCATTGGGATTAGAACCAGTGCCCATATGGGATCCCAACATGTCCAAGGCAAGGATTTTAGCCACTATGCTACCATGCCAGGCCCTTCTAGTTCACTTATAAGAATGGGTATTAGTTCCACAATCGCAAAAATGTGCTACATGGAGTAATCTAGGCTTAAAAATAGTCTAATTCAATCAAAGCAGGACAGGTAGAGAGAGATAAGACACAAACTATCTCATATGTAAGCCCTGTTATAAGCCTAAACTAGAAGACGGTAAAAAAACACTGATTTAAAACTTCTGTCAAGCAGGGTGTCTTAAGATGACTCCAGAATACAGCTCAAAGGATACCCACCTAAAAATCACAGGTCTATATGATCAGGTAAAATTCAGGTACACACAGGTTAGTCTATAGTCCTTACTTCGTTGCTAAAATTCTCTAAATAAAGCCACTAATAATTAAAGCTCAAAAAGTGTTTAATTGTGCCATCACTTTCCCTAGGGAAAGTCAAGGAGCAGAGATCTGTAAAACAGCCAAGTAGATAAAAGAATGGAAGAGCTCCAAACAGCAGTAAGAGTGACACCTGGAAAGACTGTGTAAGATTTTAGACAAGGTCAAGACAATTCATACACTTGAACCATTTCTTTTTCTTCCAAAAAATAAACAAATAAATAAATGAATAAACAAACTGGAATATCTCGATTTTAACTGATTTATCCTAATAACTATTTGTGACAAGCAACTACACAAGTTACTTTATTTGATGCATACCTTGAAATTTTTTGAAGTTAAAAGTTAGCTACGGGCATAGAGACAACAATGAACTTCATCCTATCGTACAGCAAGAAACTGATAAAACCAGGGTTCAGAACCAAGAACTTTGGTGTTGCTGCTTCTTCTTCTTCTTCTTTTTTTGTAAGATTCATTCTATTTATTTGCAAGACAAGATGACAAAGAGACGGAGAAAGAAAGCGACCTCCCATCTACTGCTTCACTCCTCAGATGGTTACAAGGGTTTGGGCTGGACCAGGTTGAAGTCAGGAGTCTGGAACTCCATTCTGGTCTCCCACATGAGTGGCAGGAACCCAAGCACATCATCCCTTGCTTTTTCAGGCACATTAGCAAACGAGACAGCTAGAACTCCATCCAGCACTCTGAAATGGGATGCTAGCATTACCTCTCTAGATAGGAAAATAAGAAGGTTGCCTTACAGAAAAGACTGTCCTATAGTGATAGCATGATCCTTTAAAGCACCTGAAAGGTCATGAAGAAGCAAATTTACTTTCATCATGTTTTTCTCTGTGGGATCCCAAAATGCACAATCAGAAATGACAAAAACCATAAGGAAAGTCACAGCAGTACAACAAAAGGAAAAATTTTCTCAAATGAAAATATATTCTGTATTTTTACGTACTGAGCTCTTCAATCATGGAAGTGCAAAGACAGGTTAGCAGAAATGCAAGCATAAAGTGTTATTCAAGTATGTTTAAATACTTTAAACCTCAGCTTATTCTATTATCATCAAGCATTTAGAGACTTTTAAGAAGTTATACAAAAAGAAATCTCTGCCCCTCCCAATCCACAATTTAAAAAATTACACATAAACACAGATAACAAATTTGTTACAATGGGATAATTTCAAACTGTCACTTCAATGTCCAATACAACCCTCAACTGACAAATCCTTTCAGTGTGACTTAGAAAACATGTTCTTTTTTCAGCATAAATTTTTTCTGGTTCTTCCAGCTTGAGCATTTCTCTGTATTTAGTTTTGTTTACTGTATAAAAATATCTTACGTAACTTTTGTACAACATGGTCATTCAAATACAAACCAAGTACTGCAAGGGTAAAGAAAAATCTTGCCTTGTAATCCTATGAGACAGCACTAAGCTATACAGTGTAAAATTCAAAGGACCTTCTTGGATATTTACAGTATATTTGATCTCTCATTTTTACTCTAAATTTCCATTTAAAATACATCTGTGTTAAACTATTCCTCACATGCAAATAGGGATAAAAATAGAGCACCACTCACAAGTGACAAAGATTAAGTAAGGAAACAGGAATGTCACATCTACTATGAGCAAAGTAACGAATCATTCTACAAAGGAATTAAACATTACCTCATCTTAGTCTATGATCCTTCAAGAAATATTACCATTCTTTTCGATAGTCTAGAATGGCATGTCAGAGATCAGTGGTTTACTCCAAGTCAGAGATAATGATAAAAGATTAAAATTCACTACAAATGTCAAAGGTACTACATTGTTCCTTTTATACCAAAGG
Organism: Ochotona princeps; assembly: GCF_030435755.1. Classification (NCBI taxonomy): domain Eukaryota; kingdom Metazoa; phylum Chordata; class Mammalia; order Lagomorpha; family Ochotonidae; genus Ochotona; species Ochotona princeps. The sequence goes on along the minus strand of NC_080832.1, from coordinate 103,452,047 downwards.
CATCACCAAACAGAATGAGGAGCTCAGATTATTACTTTTTCTCTTAAAAGTTAATCTGAACTACAAACAGATTATCAGATCAGCAATCTAACAATCTTAAAGACAAACAGTATCCCTTCCTTTACCATCACAAAATACCTATGCACGATTTCCTATCAATTTTAGCAGCCAAGGAAAACTCACTGTAGTTCTTTCCCCTTGCATATTGCCCTATGAAACAAAAATGTGCATTAAAATCAATATATGAAAACCGCTGAGATCAGACCACAAGTAGCAGAGGACAATGGGAGAAGTGTATGCCAATGGCAGCTGCTTTCAATGGCAGCACAATTAACTAGGAAACTATAAATAAGTCACTTAAGTGTTTGTTTGCTTCCATGTTTTAATACAAACAAAATATCAGATATTCAGTAGGCTTTTTGTGAAGATGAGAAGTACCATGTTCAGTCAAAAACTTATAAAAGCCAAACAGAAGGGAAAGCAATTTGTAACACTTTATGAATGAAAATACTGAGGTTTACCCAATAGCACACCATCCCAAAGCAGCAAAAGGTCAGATCGACTCTGAAGACGTTTTAACAACCTTTTAACTTGTAGTTATACCTAGAAGGAACAGGTTCTCCCAACACGAAATCAGGCAAACTTTTGTTTTTACCCTTAAAAAAAAGGGTAGTCTTGCTTTATCTCACCTATATATTTTCCCTCTTTCAAATTACAAAGGTAATATAAAATCCCAAAATTTCAACATCTTTCCATGTAGGCCATTACCAACACAAAATTCAGCCGACAGTACACATCAATCGGTATTTAGTGATTGAACATAAATTGCATACCACCTCCTTGTACTAGGTATTGTTTACAAACTATAAGGCTTATAATGTTTACAACAATTATTGCAATTAATGCTCAATAATAATATCCATAAAATATTATCATGCCAACTTTAGAGACAAAAAAGCAGAAAAATAGAAAAGTCACACAACCTGATTCAGGTCACAGGGTTTACAGTTTTTGTATAGATAAAACTGGAATGATATTCTGACAAATATCCAAAGTTTGTAGTTTTCATAGCCTCATGCTACAATCATAATTAAGTTCACCCATTTTGCTTTTCCTTTAAGAATTATTTTATGCGGGCCCGGCAGTGTGGCCTAGCGGCTAAAGTCCTCGCCTTGAAAGCCCCGGGATCCCATATGGGCGCCGCTTCTAGTCCCAGCAGCTCCACTTCCCATCCAGCTCCCTGCTTGTGGCCTGGGAAAGCAGTTGAGGACGGCCCAATGCACTGGGACACTGCACCTGCGTGGGAGACCTGGAAGAGGTTCCTGGTTCCCAGCTTCGGATCGGCGCACCGACCCGTTGTGGTTCACTTGGGGAGTGAATCATCGGATGGAAGATCTTCCTCTCTGTCTCTGCTCCTCCTCTCTGTATATATCTGACTTTGTAATAAAAAGAAAAATCTTTAAAGAATTATTTTATGGATGTATTTATTTATTTAACTTGTTTGTTTGTTTGTTTGTTTGTTTAACTGGAATGGCAGATAGACAGAGAGAAAGATCTTCCATTCACTGGTTCACTTCCCAAGAGTAACGGCCAGAGCTGAGCTGATCTAAAGACTTGAGACAGAAACTTCTTTTGGGTCTCCCATGGGGGGTTGCAGGGTCCCAAGGCCTTGGGTAACCCTCTACTGCTTTCCACAAGCAGGGAGCTGGATGGGAAGTGGAGCAGCTGGCACATGAACTGGTGCCTACCTGGGATGCCTGCATATGCAAGGCGAGGATTTTGCCACTAGGCTACCATGCTGGGCCCATCTATTTTTGCATTAGACTATTCTGAAAAACCTTATGAATGTTAAGACATATGATAACTTAAATGGAGGATCAGGACATTGCAGAGATCTGGAGGTCGTTTCAGGCAGAAAACAGGAATGGAATGCAAACACAGAAAGACATACAGCAAGGAATGAGGTTAGGCAATGACCTCCAGCATAGTTACCTACAACAAACCTTTAACGTAAGAGAAGGGACACAGGTATATAAGAGTTTTGAAAACATTACTGCTGTAATGTATAACTGTTGTAGTTATAAAAGAAGGACTAAGTGGATAAATTCAGTGGCAAGAGGCCTCATTATAATTCATAAGTGGCGATGACGGTAGGGTGTAAGTTAAGATGGAAAAAAGGGAAGGGAAGAAAAAGATACACAAATATAACTAAAATAAAAGGCTCACAGATAGTTATAGATTTGTTGACTGAAATAATAATTTTTAACAATGTACATGAATAAAGTTTAGAATAAAACCGAAGTTCATTTTTAAAAGAATTACTTAACAGAAAAACAGGAAGCATTTAGAGAATTATAGATATTTCATAATTAACTCTCGGGCAGCTGTGCCTTGACTTACCTATAACATGTTTTCTGTTAAAAAATGCAAGAATCAGAACAATCTTTCAAGAAGGACTATATTTTTAAATATTTTTAAAATGTTTTCTAACTTAATCACAAATAACTAACATCCAAACATTACATGGGAAAACATACACAACTACCAGATCTGCTCAAATGACAAAGAACAGTGAATGAAGGTTATCAATTTACTCTTTACTTTCCTATTAATTATTTTTTTAATTTATTTATTATTATTGGAAAGCTGGATATACAGAGAGGAGGAGAGACAGAGAGGAAGATCTTCCGTCCGATGATTCACTCCCCAAGTGAGCCGCAAGGGGGCCAGTGCTGCACCGATCCGATGCCGGGAACCTGGAACCTCTTCCAGGTCTCCCACGCAGGTGCAGGATCCCAAAGCATTGGGCCGTCCTCAACTGCTTTCCCAGGCCACAAGCAGGGAGCTGGATGGGAAGTGGAGCTGCTGGGACTAGAAGCGGTGCCCATATGGGATCCCGGGGCTTTCAAGGAGAGGACTTTAGCCGCTAGGCCACACTGCCGGGCCCAACTTTCCTATTAATTAAACAGGAAAATTTAAAGTCTGTTTTGGCAATCTACATCTATCAACCTAGCCCATAGAATATATCAAACATATCTGAAATCTCCAAGTTGTATTTTAAAATTTCCAATTAACTTTACCTTGATCTCACAAAGATCCATTTTTTGTATTAAAATGTTTAAACTCTACATGAAAGAGTAAAATGAATGCTTCCAAAATACAGAAAACTTGAATCCTTTGCTTTTTTATTATTTCTGACAGAAAATTATAAAACTGTAAGTGCAAAGCTTTAAAACAATCAAACTCGGCCCTGTGCAGTTGCCTAGCAGCTGAAGTCTTTGTCTTGCATGCATTAGGATCCCATATGGGTGCCAGGTCTAATCCTGGAGGCCCTACTTCCCATCCAGTTCCCTGCTTGTGGCCTGGGAAAACAGTCGAGGATGGACCAAATCCTTGGCAGCATGCAACCATTCGGAGACCTAGAGGAGGATCCTGGTTCCTGGCTTCAGAGCATCTCAGCTCTGATCATTGTAGCCACTTGGGAGTAAATCATCAGACAGAAGATCTTCCTCTCTGTATATCTGACTTTCCAATAAAAAAAAAAAAAAAAACAAATTACTAACTTCTTAATATTAAAATGAAGCAATGATCTTAATGACCATACAAAAAAGAAAGAATAGAAAATAGGTAAACAATAAACAAAAATACTAAAATGATCTATGATTTTTAACAGCTACAGATTCACACATACATAAAATATGTGTTACATATACCAAGAAATGTAATTTCAACATACGGAAATTGCATAATTTTTGTAAGAAAAAATATTATTTAGTAATTGAAAATGCTATAGAAATGTTTAATATATTTACAAAACAACAACTAAAAACACTTAAACCATACACTCACACATCTTAAAGACATACAAAAAGAAAAAAGACTGATTTAAAATCTTTATCTATAAGAAAAAGAATTGAGGGTTTTATGTTTTTTACATATGTCCAATATTTTTCTATTTTCTAAATTAGTACGTAATATGATTAATAACAAAACACAACAATGGTAGATTCTTGCTAATGAAGTCCTTTAACTAATAGCAGGTTCCAAAAATAAAACAGATACAAAACTGTTTCTTCTGGTTTAAAAAGCATACATTTTATTTATCTGCACGTCTAAGTGACAGAAACAGATCATCTTCCATTCACTGGTTCATTCCCCAAATGAATATACCACCAAGGCTGAGCTAGTGCTAAACTAGGACTAAGCCAGGAACCACGAATTCTGTTTGGGTCTCTCAAGTGAGTGGGGCCCAAGCACATGGGCCTTTTTCCTATTGCTTTGTCAGGCACTTCAGCAGAGAGATGGATTGGAAGCAGAGCCACAAACTATACAATGGGGCAGGAATCTGCGGGGGACACCAACTGCTACCTGGGACTGGATGAGTTAGAGTTTCTGCTCTGTTCCTGATTCCAGCTTCCTTCGAATGCACACCCTGGGAGGCAGCTCTCAGTACACTCTGAGAGGGGACACTCTCAGTACCTGGGTCCATTCTACCCGCACAGAGTACCCGGATTGACTTCTCTGCTCCTGGATTCGGCCTGGTGCAGCACTGGCCACTGCAATGTTTGGGGAGTGAACCAGCAAGTAAAAAATCTTTTTCCTGCTCCTGCTCAAAAGAATAACACTTTTCAAATGTGAAAGGAAATGAGCGAAAGCTTAATATCACAGACCATTTTAATCTCACCTATTACCTGTATCACAATCGAGATATTTCTATTTTCTTTCTACACAAATCAAAGAAAAACTAAGATGGAACAAAACTACCAATTAAACCCAACTTTAGTTAGAACCATGCATCGTAAAGCCCTCTGTACAAACAAACAAACAATTGTTTGTAATATAGCTTATGTTTTGTCTGATTTTTCACAATAATTTAAGATGAATATTAGTTCAATTTGAAATGGGACTGTTCATATTCACTAGGCAAAAATAAAAACAAAATAATAAATCCTGGTAAGCACATAAAAAAGTGGAATCCTAGCACATTGTTAATAAGAACATAATAAAACAAAGCAGCCTCTTTGGAAAATAAGTGCTGATTCCAAAATGAGTTACATGCACTTATTTAGGGAACTTGCAATGTTCATAGAAAAAAGGATAAAAGTATTTTGGTGGAAAAATATTTGAAATCCATACAAATGAGAAGTTCACAAAAAATTAATGGAAAACATAAGAAAACGTCATGGATTTCAAATGTTTTTGCATCAAAATAATCATATTTAAAATTACATCTTTAAAAATTCCACTTAAGAACTCAGACACATGACACAGTAATCCCATTTGTGTTACCAGTGGTAACACAGGGTGGGAAAACAGGAATGGCTGCTACATGGATTTGGGGTTTTCTTATGGGTTTATTAAAAAGAACTAGTCAACAGTGATGGTTGCACAACACAGTATATCTCCTTAATGTCAACTGTACATTTTAAAATGATCCAGTTTGTAATACTGTGAATTTAATGTTTATTTGAAATGTTAAATTTTATATGCATCTATTAGAAAGCAATATAAAGAGAGTGAGGGGGCAATTCTTATGACAAGTTCCTGGAAAATCAAAAAGAAACCTTTGTGCCTTACTGATGAAGTATTCCTAATTAAAAATTCAAGGAAGTGGATAGAACAACAAATCTGTGGGTTCAGCTAAAATCTAGCCTCAACCTGATCATAATGTGAGTTCTGGAGTCTAACTGGTACCAGGGTGTTGTTCTATCTTGAGAAGTGGCCAAATTCTTATTCTCTGTATCAGTCAGTCATTGGTCAGAAGTCACCTATCCACTCCCTGGGAAAGTGGAGAGCATAATGTCTCAGGAAATCCCTGAGCAGGTAGCTCCCAGCAATTCTATGGAGGTGCTAAGAACTGAGGGCTATGAGTCACCCATTCACACTACATGGGAGAGATGCAAGGACACACCATCCAGGTAAAAGGATTCAAGCAGGAAACGGTGGCTTAATAAAATTGAATGATTTATCTGGGAATCACAAAGCATGTATAACTGGAACTGGAACTTACTTTCTATTCCATGTTCAGTTAGATTCTAACCTATTAAAATGTAATATTAAGTTATTTTCATGTGCACTCCTATCCGTTCTTTAGTCCTTTATGTTTGACCCCTGGCTATTACTTTTAGATTTGTTTGAGGTTTTTCAGGGGAACATTTTGGATTTTGTTCTGTACCTCTATACCACTGTTTTCTCTTTCTTTTTCAGGTGTTTTTTTTTTTCTAGTCAGTATGATTCCTTCAGGTCAGCCTGTGATGATCTTTGCCCTCCTTTGGTTTCCCCCAAGGCAAACTCTTCATGTCACATCATCTGGCAGAAAATATTACTATAATTTATGTCCCTAAAATCCCTGTTTATAGATATGATTTCATGCTGTTTGCAATACTATGTGATCTTAAAATTTTAATATACCTGAAAGCAAGAACTGTCTAGCATATCATTGGTATATAGCTCTCAGTAGAAAATTGAAAAAGTTTTTACACTGTACTTTGTTTTAATGTAACTAAAAGGAATTTAATATATAACTATAGCTTAATTTAACCAAAAGGCATTTTTCAATACCCTTTATGAAAGCAGATCTGACTTCATAAAGTTTGTAGGAGACCAAATTTGTAAACAACCTCCTAAAAGAAACCCTAAGAGATTACACTTGATCTTAGCCAAAAGGCCGAGAAGCAAGTGAAACCCTAAGAGATTAATCAAAACAGAATTGAGTCATTTCTGCTAAATGTCACATTATCAAAATGAATATTCAAACAGGATCCCCAAACACAGAAAATTCACAAAAATCAACCATAAGAGGCCCAATTTACCTCAGCCAACATTAAGCCAGTTTCCAAATGCTCAGCTCAGCAGTCATAATTTTAGATCACAATTAAAAATCAAACATTTTAGATGATTTACTGTAATTTTGCCAGTTATTCCACAAGTCAGGAACAATAAAATGGGTCTGAAGAAAGATCAATATAGTTATGGTCAACAACAGACAGATTATCCAGAGAAATACAGAACAAATGAAGGTTACCAAAAAACATGAAACCTTCCATCCAACAGCAGAAGCACGCACATTCCTATCAAGTGCACAGAAAACATCTGTATGCTCCAGTACACAGCATTTGTTATACCATAAGAGATGTTTAAACAATTTTTTCAATTGAAATTGTACCAAGTATCTTTCAGACCACAATGGTACAAAAGCAGAAATCAGTAATGGGAGCAATTGCTCCTAAACATCTGATGGGTCAAAGATGAAACTAAAATGGAAACTTGAAAATACCCAGAGACAAACCAAAATGGAAATACCATACATCAAAACTCAGAAAGTACAACAAAAACTATCCAAAGAGAGAATTTTATAGCAATAAACATGTGTAACAAAAGGAAGAAAGATCTCCAAAGTTAACCACCTAATACTGTACCTGAAGTAGAAAAAGAAAAACCAACAAAGCTTAAAGTTAACAGAAGGAAAAGATCAGAGCAGAAGTAACTCGAATAGACCCAAGAAAATGACAGAAAAAGACAAATCTGAGAGTTTATTTTTCAAAAAGATATATACAATCAATGGAATTTTATCTATATTTGCTGGGGTCCCTGTGATGGGTGTGGAAGACAGGAAGGTGTAAAGAATATTGTTCCATTGCTGGCAGGGCCGCAGGGAACCTCCTGCTGTGCAGCAGGGCTCCTGCGGGAATATCTCTAGATCACCTGAATGCAGCTTCACCTCCCTTTACATGGACACCGGACTATCCCACTGAGATTTCTGTAATTTATTTAGGCATTGTCTGCCTCTGCAGAGTTAACAGTTAACGTATGGCTGCCCCCTTTGATCCTATGCTAATCAGAGGCATAGCAGTTACCTTCACTTAGAATCCTCTTCCCCTATTGACCTTGTGCTAATCAAGGGTGCTAGTCTCCAGGTAAAGGGGAAACCCAATCTTTCCCTCTTCCTTTGATCTTTGGGTCCTGCCTCCTGAGTTACATTTCCACCCTTAGCTGATTCAAGAGGTATGTGTTACTGATTGAGCTTGCCTTAGGTGAAACAAATGGCAGAATTATCTTTAGCAACACCCATTTGATCATGACGTAAAAAGTCTGAGCCAGAGTTTGACTGATTCTGTATAAATAAAGCAGACGGCTTTATTGCATAGTCCACTATCATCATGGAATCCTAGTGGTCCGTCTCTTTCTTTCTGCACCTCATCCACGCACCCTTCCCGAGTTCCGAAACCCAGGCTGGAGCTGGACTCCGGCATATATGAAAAAAAAAGACTCAAATAAATAAAAATGAAACTATATCACAACAGGAGCTGGCACCATGTCACACTAGATTAAGTTTTCACCAGCAGTGTGGTGCGGGCATCCCATTAGGGTGCCAGTTCCATGTACCAGCTTGCTCCAAGTCCAGACTCACATCTGCTAATGGAAAGCCGTGGAAGATGGCCCTATAACTTGGCCCTGTGCCAAGGTGGCAGACTCAGATGGAACTGTGGCCATTCGGAGAATGATCCAGTGGGTGGAAAATGGAAGATGGCTTCCTCTTTCTATCCCTCTTTAACTCTGGCTTTCAAACAAAAATAAATCTTAATTTAAAAAGGAAAAAAATATTACAACTAACATCACAAAAATACAAAGCATCATAAGCCACTAGCACAAATAATCATATATCAACAAACCAAACAACCTAGAACAAACAAATAAATTCCCAGACACTTAGAATTCACCAAGACTGAATAGTGAATAAGTAGAGAATCTGGAATTGCCAATAACAAGTAAGGAGACCACATCATTAATAAAAGGTTTCCCATTAAAGGAAGGCCCAGATTTGATTCTTTAGTCATAAATTCTACCTTACATTTAAACAAGACAACATTAAACAAGACAACAACCAATTCTTTTCTTTTTTTTTTTTAAAGATTTTATTATTATTGGAAAGCTGGATATACAGAGAGGAGGAGAAACAGAGAGGAAGATCTTTCATCCAATGATTCACTCCCCAAGTGAGCCGCAATGGGCCGGTGCGCACCAATCCGATGCCGGGAACCTGGAACCTCTTCCAGGTCTCCTACGCGGGTGCAGGGTCCCAAAGTCTTGGGCCATCCTCAACTGCTTTCCCAGGCCACAAGCAGGGAGCTGGATGGGAAGTGGAGCTGCCGGGATTAAAACCTGCGCCCATATGGGATCCCGGGGCGTTCAAGGCGAGGACTTTAGCCGTTAGGCCACGCCGCCGGGCCCAACAACCAATTCTTTTCAAACTGCTCCAAAAATCAAAAGGGAAGGAAGGCTTTCAAACTCATTATAGAAAACTATCATCACCCAGATACCAAAGACAGAACTAGACACTTCAAGAAAAGCCTAACAACCCTTATGAAAATGGATGTGAAATTCTCAACAAAGATACAGCAAACCAAATAAAACAGCACATTAAAAGGAACAGCATTCACCATGAACAGGATTTCTCACTGTGAAGCAAGGATGGTTCACCATACACAAAGCAATCAATGCGATATACTATATTGTCAGAGTAGAAGACAAAAATGACAAAATCAGCAACAGATTCAGAAGATGCATTAGAAAAAACTGAAAATTGTTATAATTTATCAAAAATTCTCAGGCCCAGTATGACGCCTCAACGGCTATATCTTCACCTTACAATCGCCAGGATACCACATAGGCACTGGATCTAATCCCAGCTGCTACACTTCCCATCTTCCTTTCTGCTTGTGGCCTGGACAAGCAGTAACGATGATCCAAAGACTTGGGAACCTGTACCCACGTGGTAGATTGGAAGAAGCTCCTGGTTCTAGGCTTCATATCAGCTCAGTTCTGACCATTGAGCCATTTGGGGAATTAATCAGATGAAAGACCTTTCTCTTTGTCTCGCCTTTTCTCTCTCTCTTTTTAATTTTTATTTTTCATGATAAAGTTTCTTAGGTTCAGAGAGTTCCCCTTCCACCTTCCCCATTCCATATCCAGTCCACTGTCTTCCTCTATACTGTAACAACTGTACAGTCCTTCAGCAACAGTCACAAGTCCATCATTCTTCTATTTAAGTGCATCGTGACAATTATAGTGCTTGTACTAGCCTACATTCCCCTCAAAAGTGTAACCAGGGTAGCAGTTAGATTTAGAGTTCTGGATGTAGGCCAATGCACTGGAATCAGGTGAAACCTCAATGCTGTTTTTACTTGTATTTCCCTGATAGCGAGGGAGCCTGAGCATTTTGTTCATGTCTCCATAAACCAGATCTACCTTACCCATAAAAATAAATCTTAAAAAAACGTTTCTCAACAAAGTATACATAGAAGGATTGTACCTCAACACAATTATGACCATTTATGATAAATCCAAAGTTCACAAAGTCAATAGAGAAATGGAGAAAGCTTTTCCTCTATGACTAAAAACAAGCTCAAGATAACCATGCTTGCCCACCTCTGATAACCTAGTACCAGAAATCCTAGCCACAACACTAAGGCAAAAAAAAAAAAAAAAAAAGCATCTACATCAGGAAAAAAGGAAGTCAAATAATCTGTTTATAAACATTTTATTTACAGAAAAGCTAAAGAACTCATTAAAAAGCTGTTTAAAATTTCAGTAAAGTTTTAAGATACAAAATCAATATTCAAAAATGAGTAGCATTTCTATATAAACATAAATTACCCAAAAAAGAAATCAAGAAAATGATTCCACTTATAAAAGCTTTAACAATGAATAAAATATTTCAAGATAATTATATTAATCGTTTAAACAATTTATGTGACCAGCAGTTACTCAGACCAAACAAGCCCCCAACTTTTGGATTACTCCACAAGGCCAGAGCTGGCCACACCAAGGACTTGAGCCTGAACCAGTAAACGGAAACACAAATGGGCCTCCTAAGACAGTGGTAGAAACCCGACTACTTGAGCCATCACTGCGGGCTTCCAAGGTCTGCATCAGGGGAACCTGGACTGAGAAGCTAGAGCCAGGAATCAACTCCAATCACTTCAACATGAGAGGCATGTGTCTTAAACATTAGGATAAATGCATGCTCCCTTCGGAATAAATTTAACCAAGAACATGGAAGCCATGCATTGTACTCTAAAAGCTACAAAACACTGATAAAAGAAATTGAAGACATGGGAAAAGGCACAATAATGCCACAAAATACGCCAACTTGTGGGATACACACATCTCCTACTGTAGTGCCTAGTTCCGGTGCTGGCTACTTGGTTTCCCACTGAGTATTCTAACAATGTGACCACAAGGCATCAGATGATGGCTCCAGCAGTTGCTGCCAGTTACATGAGACCAGGATGCATTTCCCAGCTCCTAGCTTCAGCCTGGCCCAGTTCCAGGTACTACAGGCATTTGGGGAATGAACTAGCGGATGGAAGATCTCTGTGTCATTCTGCCTTACAAATAAATAAGTAATCCTAAAAACAAAAACAAAAGGAGGCAGGCACTCTGACACAGCAGGTTAGGCCACCACTGGGGATGTCTGTATCACAAATTGTAGACTCCGAAGAAGTTTCTCATTTCTTCTGCCGGGCCCAGACCTGACTGCTGCAGTTATTTGAGGAGTAAATCAGCATATGAAAAATCTCTCTCCATTTCCTCCCACTTCCCTTCTTCATCTCCCCCTCTCTAACTCTCCCCAGCTCTCTTTTATCCTCCATCTCTTTCTTTATCCCTCTCTTTTTCCCTCTTTTCCAATCCCTCTCACTTTATCCTCTTCTCTCCCCTCTTCTCTGTCTTTCCATCTCCCACCTTCTTTCTTTCACCCTCCCCCTTTTCTTCCTCTCTCTTCTCTCTCTTCCTCTGTTCCCCTCTCCCTCTCTTATTCAGGTAACAGAATAACATGAAATATGTTTAAACTTATTCTCTGAGGACAATATTACACAAATACTAAAACCAGATGAAGATATTCATTTTAGGGAAGCAAAGCTACATCTTTAAAAATACATTAGCAAAATAATCTACAAAATGGATAATACATCACAGCCAAGTGAAAATTACAGTTATCTGAAGAGTGAACCACAGGATGGAAGATCTCTCTGTGTGTGTGTGTATATGTGTGTGTCCCTCCTTAACTCTTTCAAATAAATAAAGATTTAAATAGTAATAACGAGAATCAAGATGGCAGCATACGGTAAGTACATGTTTAAACGGACGGAAAAACATTTAATCAGGATGAAGCAGAGAGGACATAGTTCAGGAAATAGGAAAGCACAGAACTACAGCAGAGGGGTACCTGGAGACTGACAGACACAGGAAAGCAGCAAAAACAATGGTGTGGTGTGGCAGTGACTAATACTCCAGCAGCATTCAGCTAATGGGTGATCTGAAATCCATGAGCAGCCGGAACTCCACCAACAACCAGGTGAGAAGGAACTTTCACTGGAAGCTTGGGATGTGAACCCAGACAAAGAACTGTCCGTCCTGCTGATCCGTTTGATTTGACCAGGAGCAGAGACAGAGCAGAGGACCCCAGATGGGCAGTGTGAGAACGGGGTGGATTTCATAGCCCAGTCAGCCCCCTAGAGCTGAATTGGGCGCCATTTTGCCTAAGGAGGAAAGGGCAAGGGAGAGGACTGAGCATGCGCTGAGCTGGGAGTGAGCTCCATTCTGACTTAGTGAACTGCAGCAATGTGGCATTCTACAGGTTTCACCAAAGACAGGTATGGGTAGCCCTCAGAACTGAGGGCCAACAGATCAAGATTTCTAGTAGTGGTAGTCAGGCGCCATTTGGCACACTGTGGCAATAGGTTTGGGACTGCAGGGGACCAGAGTGAGCTGCGCATGTGCTGATCTCGCGAGAACTTGCTGAGGTCCGAGATTGCACTGGTCCTGCAGGAAAATAATACCGACTGTGACATCATACAGCTCAAAATAGGTTCATGTGTCACCCAGACCTAACGTCCAACAGGTTCTGACAAGATCAGCACCACCAGCTACCTAACTATATAGGACACCTGGTGTCTCTCTATTCCTGGGACCTGCTCCAACCGGAAGTGGGAGGAAGGTTGCAGAGACAACAGTGCAGCCTCAGCACGGTATCACAGGAGGTGGAGAGTGGTGAGCCAGGAGCTGGGGCTGTGGAGACCACGGTGGAAATCTGACATAAGAACCCAGACCTGGAACTTGCTGGAGGTTGTGGCACAAGTGGGTGCAAGCAAAAAGTTGTGTACCAACCACAATAAGTAAAATCGCATTGTAGACCTGTGGGTTACGCAGATTAGAAACCTGCCCCAAGGAGAAGACTCTGCTAACCAGAAGTACAATGCTCAAGAGCAAAAGAAGAGACAAAGGCACAATGAATATTGCTGAAAACTCTCCTGCAAGGGAGCAAAACCCTATGCCAACCTCAGAGTTAACTGAGGAAGACATCGAGAAAATGGGGGACACAGAATCCATACGACTCATTTTAAAGCTTCTGATCAACAAAGAGAAGCTCATGCAAGAGTTCAAAGAATTTAAGGAAGCAATAAAGCAAATCAAGGCTGATATATTCAGAAATTAAGAACACAGTAGAGCAAATTAAGAGTACAGTGGAGAGTCTCCAAAATAGAATGAAGTAAGCAGAAGAAAGAATCTCAGAATTGGAAGATATTTCCTGTCACCAGGGGGAAGCAAACAAAACGCTGGAAGCAGAGCTGAATCAGGCCAAAAAAAGTATTCAAGAATTGAAAGACACTATTAAGAGGCCAAATATAAGAGTTATGGGAGTCCCAGAAGGTGCAGAAAGAGAAGCTGGGTCTAAAAATATATTTAATAAAATAATAAGGGAAAATTTCCCTAATCTAGAGGAAGAATTGGGAAACAATATCCAGGAGGGGCACAGAACTCCCAATAGTGTTGACCAAAAGCGATCTTCACCACAACACATGATCATCAAGCTCTCTTCAATCAAACATAAGGAAAAGATCCTTAAATGTGCACGTGAAAAAAATCAAATGACATATAAAGGAAAGCCAATTAAACTCACAAGAGACCTCTCACAGGAAACTCTACAGGCAAGAAGAGAATGGAGTGACATATTCCAGATTCTAAAAGAAAAAAATTGTTGGCCCAGGATAACATATCCAGCAAAAATTTCCTTTGTCTGTGAAAATGAAATTTAAAATTCTTCCACAGTAAAGAAAAGTTAAAAGAATTTGCCTCTTCCAAACCTGCCCTACAAATGATACTTCAAGATGTTCTCTTGGCAGAGAGGAGGAATAGCACCTACCAAAACCAAGGGCAAAAATGAAGAACATCCCAGTAAAATGACAACAGAAGACTAAACCAATGAACAACCCATTGCTAAAATGACAGGACCAAAATAACACCCATATATATTGACCCTGAATGTAAATGGCTTAAGCTTAATCAAACATCAAAGATTAGTAGACTGGATTAAAACACAAAACCCATCTATTTATTGTCTAGAAGAGATACGCTTCACCAACAAAAATCAGCGGAAACTATATTGCATGGGTTTTGTTGTTTTCTGTTGGTTTCATCTCTTCAAAGCACTTTCTTCTGATCAAATCGTTCAGTGACTCATAGATCAAACAGTAGCATCATTTTCTTCAATAAGCTTCTTGATCTTCATTTCTTCAGCTACACGTTAGTCATTTAATAACATGTTATGTAACTTTTTGGTGTTAATTTTTTTTTCTCCCTGATGTTTTTTTATTTTGTGGCTTTTCATTTAAGGGGATGTATAGTAGCTGTATAATGGAGACTGTCATATCTAGTAACATGTCATTTAACTTCATGGCATTGTAAATTTCTATTTTTCTTTCTATTGTTGATTTTGTTTTATGACTTTTCGTTTCAGGGGATGTACAGTAGCTGTGAAATGGAGACTAACATCCAGGGTGAGCATACAATGTAGTATGCATTTCTACTTCCAGGCAAAGATGGACTTAGAATGAAATGTCATTTGTCATTGTCATTATATCTTGACAATAGGATTCTGGACTCTCTGTCATTGTCCATGGCCGCAATGATGGACATATGACTGTGTATGAAGAACTATATGTTAGTTACGATACAGAGGAACTAGGTGGGGAGGAGGGAATTGGGGAGGGGTTAAGGGAAATGCCAGGAGTCTATAGAACTGTATCATAAAATGATAATAATAATAATAAAATGTAAAAAAAAATTTTAAAGGAAAATGCAAAGTTAAAAAAAATAGTAATAACAACTTGTGCAAGGCCTCTAAACAAGACTATCTGAATGCCAATCACAGACTACAGGTGAATTTGGAGTTTAAGAAAAATCAGCGGTTGGGGGAATCCCAGAGCCTATGAAACTGTGTCATAAAATGAAATTTTTTTTTAAAGATTTATTTATTTTTATTACAAAGTCAGATATACAGAGAGGAGGAGAGACAGAGAGGAAGATCTTCCATCCGATGTTTCACTCCCCAAGTGTCCGCCATGGCCGGTACTGTGCAGATCCAAAGCCGGGAACCAGGAACCTCTTCCGGGTCTCCCACACGGGTGCAGGATCCCAAAGCAGTGGGCCGTCCTCGACTGCTTTCCCAGGCCACAAGCAGGGAGCTGGATGGGAAGTGGAGCTGCCGGGATTAGAACCAGCGCCCATATGGGATCCTGGGGCATTCAAGGTGAGGACTTTAGGCGATAGGCCATGCCACCAGGCCCCATAAAATGAAATTTTTAAAAAATGTAATAATTACACAATCAAGATGAATTTGTAAAAAAAAAATTTTTTTTAGAAATATAAAGATTTTTTTTATTGGAAAGTCAGATATAGAGCAGCAGAGAGACAGAATAAGATCTTCCGTCCAATGATTCACTCCCCAAGTGAGCCATAACGGCCAGTGCTGTGCTGATCCAAAGCCGGGAGCCAGGAACTTTTTCCACGTCTCCCACAGGGGTACAGGGTCCCAAGGCTTTGGGCCGTCCTCGACTGCTTTCCCAGGCCACAAGCAGGGAGCTGGATGGGAAGTGGAGCTGCCAGGATTAGAACAGCAACCCATATGGGATCCCGGCGCGTTCAAGGCGAGGACTTAAGCTGCTAGGACAGGGTGCCAGGCCCACACTTAATTTATTTTTAAAAATAAGAGACACTTAACGTCATTGAATTCAGTGGATTGTTTTTAGCACCACAGATCATTTTTCAGATAACAATTTAAATAGTTTTTCCTGAAATCTTTGTCTCTGCTCTCTATAAACCTGCCTTTCCAATAAAATTAAATAAATATTTTTAAAAAAATAATAATAACATTGAGCCAGTACATTGGCTCAACTGGCTAACCTTCCACCTCCAAGCGCCAGCATCCCATAATGGGCAAGTTCATGTTTTGAAAGCTCCATTTACTTCCAGTTCCCTCTCTGTGGCCTGGGAAAGGAGATGAGAATGGTCCAAAGCTTTGGGATCCTGTCAACTTGTAGAAGACATGGAAGAGGCTCCTGGCTCCTGGCTTCAGAACAGCTCAGCTCCAGCTGTTGTGGCCATTTGGGTAGTGAACCAGTGGATGGAAACTCCATCTTTCTGTCTCTCCTTCTCTCTGTAAAACCGTGTTTCCAATAAAAAGAACTAAATTTTAAAATCAAAAAAGAAAAAGGAGTTTTTCTACATTCAGGTTGTTGGCATACTAGGTAAGACACTGCTTCAGATGCCTGCATCCTAAAATCGAATGCCTGAGTTTAAGTCCTGGCTCCATTGCTGATTCTAGTTTCCTGATAATGCACTCACTGGGAGGCAGTATGTAGGAGACAGGTTTATGCCAACCATGTGGGAGGCTCAGGCTGAATATCTGGCTCTGGGTTTCCACTCGGCACTGGTTCTATGGACATTGCACTGCCTTTCAAATAAAAAATGAAAATAAATACATACAGTTAAACAGCTACTTGAAAAATATCAACAGTTTAGGAAAAATTCCATTATGAAGACTAAAATGTCACCATGATTATACATCATTCTTATTTGTCCTATAAGAAGATATCCACTGAGCCACAAAGTTCTGTATATAAAGGTCAAAAGCGCATAGAAGGGCCCAGAGGCGTGGCCTAGCGGCTAAAGTCCTCGCCTTGAAAGCCCCGGGATCCCATATGGGCGCCGGTTCTAGTCCCGGCAGCTCCACTTCCCATCCAGTTCCCTGCTTGTGGCCTGGGAAAGCAGTCGAGGACGGCCCAAAGCCTTGGGACCCTGCACCCGCGTGGGAGACCTGGAAGAGGTTCCTGGTTCCCAGCATCAGATCGGCATAGCACTGGCCGTTGTGGCTCACTTGGGGAGTGAAACATCGGATGGAAGATCTTCCTCTCTGTCTCTCCTCCTCTGTGTATATCCGGCTTTCCAATAATAATAAATCTTTAAAAAAAAAAGCGCATAGAAAATGCATTATGTAAAACTATAAATAGACCTGGAATTTTTTTTTAGTACCACCATAAAATTGATCTTCAGAAACATTTTAAAGGACTTTGATAAAGCATGGTAGGCAGAATGGCCGACTACTGTTGCACCCCTGGTTTCATTTTATTTCGTTTTTTTAAGAAAGACTCACAGAGAGAGAGAGAGACAGAAAGGGAAATTTCTCTTACGCACTAGTTTTATTTCCTAAGTGGTAGCATTGCTTGTGGCTGTGTCAGGACAGTCAGAACCCCAGGAACCCCAGCACTTGGGCCAGCACAATACATTCTCAGGTGCAACAGTAGGAAGCTGGATTAAAAGTGGAGCAGATGGGCACACAGCACTGGCCTAGCAGCTTAGGTCCCCAAAATGTACACACCAGGATCCCATGTGGGCAAGATTCCGGCAGTTCTGCTTCCCATCCAGTACCCTGTTTGTGGCCTGGGAAAGCAGTCGAGGACAGCCCAAAGCCTTGGGACCCTGCACTGACGTGGGAGACCTGGAGTAAGTTCCTGGCTCCTGGCTTCGGATCGGCACAGCTTCAGCCCTTGCAGCAGCTTGGGGAGTGAATCATCAGACCGAAGATTTTCCTCTCTGTCTCTCTTCCTCTCTGTATATCTGAGTTTCCAATTAAAATAAAATAAATCTTTAAAAAATTAGAGCAGCCAATACTTAACAGAGCTCATACAGAATGTAGGTGTTGCAGGTGGCAGCTTAACTTGCTGTGCCACAATGCCAACTCAAAGCTGTTCCCTGTCCAGCAGTGATGGACTTGGTGTACGGAGCCTGACAAAGAATACACGTGGACTAGTGACTGATGATCAATAGCAGATCAGACTTTTAAAAGAGATTGTTATGTAAGAATCAGGGAGGGGGTTTGAGGAATTTACATTTCAACAGCAAAAGGTAGTGACCTAATACACTTTCTGTTCCTCTAGCAGGTTCCTTTCCTCAGTCTGCTAATTCCTGTTCCCTTGCCTTGGGAAAGGAGCACCTCTCTTTGACCTATTATCCAAACCTGCAGACTAGAGAGTTTCTTATCTATTCATTTCCACATTAACTGTTCCTGAGACCCTCCATGTGGCACTGCAAATAGCTTTGACTCTACACTGGCAAAGAGTCACAATGTCCTTCCACACACAGCTGTCTAGTTTTGTAAGTAAATATTACTGAGATAAAATCACATCCACTCATTAACTTTTTGTCTACGTTCAGATTTCAATAACAAAGTTGAGCAGTTGACAGTAATCTCATGGCTCACAAAATAAAAAAATATTTACTTATCTGGTCCTTTACAAAAAAAGTGTGTCTAACCCTGGCATCATTTAATATGATGCAAATTCTAAATTAATATTTTGCATAAATTGATATAGACTTCTGCTCATTAAAATTCTTATTGAGAAAGTTCAATTAGTTTAATGGTATTTATTTAATATGAATGAAGTCTTAAATAATTATTTGAGGGTAGAATTCCCATTTCTCAGCTCACTCCCCAAATGTACATCAGAGCTAGGACTGGGGGCAGGCCAAGTATAATAGGCCAGAACTCAATCAAGGTCTTACACATGGGTAGAGGAATCAAACCACTTCAGTTATTACTACTTCCTCCCAGAATGCACATTAGTATTAAGCTGGAATCAGGAACTGCAGCCAGGTATTAAATCCAGGACTCTAACATGAAACATGAGAATAACAAATAATGTCTTAATAACTATGCAAATCCTATGCCAATCTCGAGTGAACGTGTAAAGACATCATATACATATATGTGCGAGTGTGTGTACATTCATGTATATTACATACATATTTTACAAACATCCAGTTAAGAATAAACAAATGACATACCAGTAATACGAGCTTGGTTTTATCCTCAAAAAGCTTGCTAGTCATGAGTAACTAAAGTACAAACTTGAAATTTTAAGTTAAAATTTTTGAAAATATTTTGCCATACATAAATTTGCAAAAATTAGTCATATTATGTGTGAACAAAGTTTAAATACAAAGAATAAAAACATAAGCCAAAATCTGAAATTGCTATGAATAACATAATGTATTCACTCACTTTTTTTCATTTAGCTAAACATACAAAAGAATTTTCCCAACTATTTGATTTCTATATTCATTAAACACAAAAAGTTTCACCTGTCAGAACTTACTACTTAGGCTGAAAATAATAAAATCAGGACTTGGTATTCATATTTTTTTTTACTTAGATTCCCCAATTAATAATCCTGTGGCACACTTTTCTTATGTACCTAGTTGCTTATGTTACTAACTTCATAACAATTCCTCATGTACTTCCCCAAATACTTTCCTAAAGTATTCTATTCATATATGATATGGTCTTAGTTCTTTTCATAAACTTATTTCCTAAAAAACATGGAACATAATTCCCTCAGTACCTTTCTGTCATAATCATTCAGCAGTGGAAGGATACTGCAATAATGATGGGAAAATTAAGTTCCCATTTGTCTTTCTAGAGTTTAATGAAGCTAACTAGAATGAAACTGTAATCTTATCTTACATGGTAAAAGTCTACATAAACATAGGAACATTCAGCAAATTAAAGTTTTTATTTTCTTCCATGAATCAATAGATTCATTTTTAACAGTTAAAATTAGTGACTTCAAGACCATGAAAAATTATCCAAAAGTATCAATTGATGAAGAGGAATATTTTATACAAGTCCAAGTGTCTCTACTAGCAACTGAAGCAGTCTACAAACTAAAAACAAAATCCTACAGTTAACTTTACAGCTCATTAAGTTGAATTAATGTTCTAATCATCCTACAAAAAGACTGGATAACTTGCATATCATGCCTATGTATTAAGAAACGAACTTCTTCAATCATCTGCTTAAGTTCTTTCAAGGTTCCACAAAGTATGAAATTATATTTTAAATAATGCTTTATTAAATAACTATCATAAAATATATATTTGAATAAAAACTACAAAATTTATGTTACTGTTAACGTAATTAAATCATCTCAATATCTTTAATCTTTCAAACTGGAGCCTTTTTTCACTGCTAAATTGGGAAATTGAGATTTGTAATGGGAATGTCAAATTCATAAAAACCAAACAAAAAATAGTGCTAGTGCTTCATTTTCAATATATTTTCAATATTTTTAATCATGCTTGAAGTCATTTTATTTTCCAGCAAAAATTACAAAGGCTTAATAAACAGAGACCTAAATCTGCAACTGCCCTTGAGTGAAGCAAATGAAAAAATTCTATATGCAGCAATGAAACTGGCAAGCAAATAAAAGACTGTCAAAATATGTATTCCTAAAAATAAGCCTACAATAACTATTTTAAAGGCTGTGTGTGGTCTCACCCATATATTTTGGCAAGATGCACTTTCTCCAACCACAGTGAGATCCATCCAAGAGCAGTGGCACTGCAGAGCCTCTGTGTCACCTGTCAAAGTTGGGGGTTGCTGCTCCAAAGACCACCAAGACTTCACGGAGAGAAGCCACAGCACTACAGCTGTTACTGATAAGAAGGTTAGGAAAAATACTTCAAACAATGAAATAAATCATCTTTAAAAGAGTTATAGACAACGACATTCGCACGTGAGTGATGAAATAATTGTTGCATCATTTCTGAAACAGTGATGATGTATATACTGAAAGCCTTGGTGCGTGTCTTAAATAACAGTATCTCACAATCTTTTCTTATCAATAATATTTCTATTTATTTATATTTATCAATTCAAAAACTGCATCTCTTTATTTAAACCTTAAACACCTGGCTTTGCAAAACCTCAAAATTCATCTGAAATATTGATACCAAAGCTGTCACACGTGCGTAAATCTGACAGCTAAGAAAATAATTAAGATGTATAAACAGAAACCGTTAACTTATTAAAACTTAACTTTCAAGAAAATCAATTGCCATCTTTTCAACTCCTTTTCATTATAAAAGGCGCTCACATTTTTGCTGTAAATTATAGTAAGACATACAGACTGATCAGATGAGCTATGGTTGGATTAATGTAAATAAATAAACATCAAGAAAAACAATTACTTGGAAAATAGTATGTCTCAATGGAAAAGTTCCACACTTCAGCTCAGAAATAAAAGACAATTTAAAATAAACTGTAAAGTTTGGATAATTATAATATCTGAAAATTAAACTGACTTTTTTCCTTTTAGATGACAATATCTTCTAACACTACTTAATACTGTGAAAAATCAAATGAGAAAGAGAGGGTGTCCTTTATACTTTCTTTAAGAAAAGTATACTAGATATCTAGAAGGTTCACAATATAAGAGTTTCACCCACACCCAAGTCTCACAGCACAAAAGGCAAAAAAACAGCAAACTCTAAAGGACTATGATGCTCCACAGTTTCATTTACTACATACACTAAATACAAAGATTCTAAAAAGATTAGCTCTACTTTTTCCTAGACATATTAACAAGCATAGTTGGGATATTATTTTTCTTTGGTTTTGTCAGTAGCATGTTTGATATAAATTGTATTAAGTGGCAGTGTATGTAACATTGCATTGTGGGTAGCAGTTTCCTGCTTTACTCCAGCCACATCCTCAGCTGTCATATGAGCATGTTTCCCATATTTTCTGCAAGTTCTCGCCTTTTTTTATTCCTACAAAACTCAGCAGTACAAGATGAATAATTCTAATAATTAAAAGAAAAAAGATTTATACAGTTACATTAAGCAAGTATGGATCACTTCATACTTCAAAGAATAATCAAAAATAAATAAAGTCACATTCATAAAACGTTGTCATATGAAACATGTGTTAAAGAAAATTAACACAAAGGAAGAATTCAAGGAACTTTGAATTAAAGGAACTGTAAGAAGGGAAATCTGTAATCAGATGCCAAGACTAACAAATGAGGTACAATATATCATGATCTAACAATCTGCAATGAATGTTAAGAGCTTCAAATCTACTAGGTCTTCATGGAGAGGATGAATGTCAATATCCACTACCACCACCTTAAAAATTTACTTTGAGATTGTATAGAAACATCAAAACAGGGAAAGAAAAATCAAAAAAGCCCAAGGAAAAGACAGGAAAGAGGGAAGAAGAAAAAAGGAAGAGACTGAAACTGATTTAGTATTTTCTCCTTTAGTATACAATTTCCATAGAATCTGATCCGACAGCTACTAAAACTATCCAAATGGAGCATTCAAACAAGGAAATGGTGCCACTTTGGGTTTTAACATGATCTAATTAAAACAAACTATGCAGGAAAGAAATGTTCTCATCACAGAAACCAACACAAAATAATACCCTGCACATGCACACAAACTGACATATATGCACACAGTTGTGTACAAAGATAATCCCATTAAAATAAGGGAAAAATAATTTAATATATGCAACTATATACATTCTAATTTTTAAAATTTAAGTTGGCAAAATACAGTCCAATTGGTATTATGTAAACAAAAAGCTTTTCAAAAACTTATATATCAAATGGAAAAATAATAAAATTAGCCAAAAGCTTAGAAAAATAATCACATAACAAGCTGAAACAATAAATTAAGAAAATGCCTTGCTAAAACCTCACTGAATACTATAACACAAATTAGGAATTTCACAGTTTATAAGATTCTTACCCCAACTAAAGGGAAAAAAAATAGCAGCAAACAAAAGTCTGAAACAACCTTTTAAAAATGCAAAGAATAAAACATTGATAAAGCAAAACTATTAAAAATGCAATCTGAGAAAATAAAAATTTGAAATACAACAATGAAGACTGCCATTTCAAACACTGTTAAGCTATTATCTTCTGATTGTGTTGATATCTTTAAAGGCTTGACAAATGTTATTAACTATATAATGATGAGGAAGTAAGACACTTTTTTATTTTTTTCAAATTGATTTGATTCAAAGCTACATTTTCTTTACATAGCATTTAAAGACAAAATGATGCAGTGATGTTAAACTTGTTTCTAAAACACAGTAAATATTAAAATAGCCCTAAAAAGTATAAAGTTTTAAGGCTCTTCCAAAAGCAAAATAACAACCAGGAAACTCTGTGGTGTCCATTTCTGAATATAAGCAGGGTATAAATCTATAATCAAGAGCATTCTTTGCAGTGGCTTTTCAGAAATCAGTCTCTTCATCACATGCAGTAAGTCATTTCTAATGAAACACTCTGCCAGTTATCTAATGCATACCAGTTATCACTGCTGTTTTCAGCAGTTTACCACAAAGTTATACTTGTTCCAAAGAAGATTTATTTTCAATTTAGAGAGAAAAAAATGTGTAGATAATGGGTATACAAATATTAAGGCACATGATTTTACTATTTTTCTCCTGCCACAATTTCACGGGTCTCACACAGGACAGAGAAGATATATTCAATGGTATGTACTAAACTCAAACACAAAAGAGTGATGATCTTGACCCAAAGATTACATGCAGGAAAGCTACCTGCAAAAAGAGAACAAGCAGTTAAAAGACGATCTGATGTAAAAAAATTATTCAAATTCCTATGAAGTAAATTTGGAGAGCCGAAATACATATAATTGTTAAAATCTGAAGGAAGTAATATTCAGCAAAAAGTTTGGATTTTAAGATGTGTCAGAGAACTCTGAGGCAGAAACCATAAATGTGTCCTAAAAGAAGAAAACCATTTGCAGCTACCTAAACTTTTTCAACCGCCTGGTTCTGCTATCACACATGCATATGGAACTATGTTTGGAAATCCCACAAATTAGATGAGCAAAACTCTCCTTGTATTTACTTTGGATAATAATGAGAGAGATATGGATCATACAAGCATACTTTTATTTGTGAAAGAGAAAAATCTCTTCGATTGAAGAACTGCCTGTTACATGAAAATTTTTACTTTTCACTGTAAAACTTGCTTGCATACACAATACGTCGTGATAAACACATACTTAAAGCACCAATGTGTATTTTTTGACCACTACAATTTAAGTCTGAAAAAGTTCTGGATATTTGAATAATAAAAGATTAAAATCATAATCATGCCATTTCAAAGCATTCTGGAAAGATCAGTCTTTTTAGAGCAATCTATAAACATGTTTCTAAAGTTATCTTTAATATAAACCAAAAGCAGATAATGAACCGTACTAGGAAGAACACACACAAGGATATTTTAGATCTAACATCCTCCCAAAGTGTTTCCCCAACCCTTCCACCAATGTATACCCCAAAAAATCTTTTGTAATTCACTGTCTCCACCCACCATCCCAGTCATTTACTTCATGCCACTCCTAGTGACTACCACACCAGAAAGAAGCCTAACATGCAAATTCAGAGCGGCGTGGATAAATGGCAAAAAATGCCTAGAAAATTGGCCTGTTCGCCTTTATAATTTTTGTTGAAAAATACCTCATCGTTCCCAACTGATGAAAACAGGAAGCTCTATTCATAAATACAAAATTCACTGTCTATGATATATAATCATCCTAATAGGAAAATGAGTTCTATACATACATGTCCAAAGGGGTAAAAAAGGAGATAGTTTCCCAAAGATGTTTTCAATTTTCTTCTGAATCAGAATTAGCAAATCGAGACGACTAACATACTCTGTCTGTGTGCATTATTCCTTACTACACACAGCATTTTGCAATTTATTTCAAAGCTTCCATTATAAACACAAAAACAGGGTTTCTGTTAACCCACTCCACTCTGAATTTAGAAAACCTACACTAAACCATCTAAGTTATAATAAGATTTGATAACAATAATAACAATAACCTTCTAATGTCCGGGCTACTCACTGAGAAATTATTTTTAAAAAGAACATTTCCTTGAATAACAAAACTATACTCATAAGGAAAATTGTTACAATTCTTATCACTCATTTAAGACCATCAAACTAACCCAGAGATAAAGATATATACCTAATATAAAAGATATCAATTACATTTCAACTGTGTTCTAAGAGTCCATAGCTAATACTGATAACAAGCTTGACAAACATGATTTAAAATCTGTAAAGGAATCCCCAGACTAGCACTTTTATGACAACCAATTACAGTCAAGTCCAGCAAGCAGTTTGCAACCAGACCTTAAGAAAGGTAAACTTTTTTACAATGAGTTACAGATTCACAAGTTTAAGAAGACAAGAAAAAGGAAAACAGAAGGAATCCAGCCACCAAGTAAATACGAAGCAGACCCCAGAATGTGATACAATCCAAAGATGTAAATTATTGTAAATCATCACTGTTGTTCAGAATTTCACACAGCCTCTTGAGCCAATTTTGTTCACTTTGCCACAGACACAATAATGAACTAGAAGGGGGAGGGGGGGAAAGTGGGGAGGGTGGCAGAAAGGAAAGCCCTTAACTGCAGAGTTCTGTTCTACAAATGCTTAACCTGGAGTTTGGGCTCCTACAGCATTTGTATTCTATCCAAATCCTCATGAGTCACAAAAATTAAAAAGCTATATCCTTCTGGATGCCAGGAAAGGCCTTACCACAAGCCTTTTGTCAGAGAGAGAGAGAAAGAGAGAGAGCAAGCAAGAGCAAGGGGGAAAAGCCACAGTGGTAGGCAGTCCCACTTTACTTTGAGTACTGTGAGGTCACAAACCACATGATTCTCTCTCTCCAGTAATAGTGCTTGCAAAAAAAAGGAGTTTTAAAGCTTTTGCTTTTTTGGATTGTGTGAATGCTTCATTCGCCTCACAAACAACCACAGAACCACAAGTGCGGTGCAAACTTTCTCCAGGAGGACAGCAAGTCTCTGGTTTTTAAATGGTTAATCTTCGCAGGTCACTACCAGCCACCGAGACCAACAGAGTCAGTGAGTGCTCTCTAACCACAGTCTATGCAGTAATAGTAGGTCCTTCAAATATTTGCTCATTCTCTTTTTGTTTTGTTTCCTTGCTTTTCACATGTTACCAGCTACATAATTTCTTGACAGAAAAAATAAATATAAAGTCTATGTACTCCAGACATACTGTAAAACTAAAACAAAGTTTGGGTATGGTTTGTATTTTCAGTTTAAGGCTGCAAGCAGTATTTACAAGAGAGGGCACAAGTTCTATCTGAAAAAAAAGGAGGGACTATGGCATCAAACAGCCTCTTCAGCACAGTGACACCATGTCAGCAAAACTTCTTTTGGGGTAAGTGTTATATTTTAAAATCCTTTAAGATATAAACCTATTGAGCATAAAAATTTTTTCTTAAGCTGCTAGCTTTTCCAAATAACAGTATGTTGAATATCATAACAATGATATTTTCTTGCATTAAAAGTGAAATTGCTGTTCATATTTGCATTTGGCATGTGTAACAACTAATTCTCAGAATAATGACTTAAAATAGACAAACTTAAGTTATTCTGCTTTAATCAACATGTTTTCTAGAGTTGCAGAAATCAGGATGCTAAAACAGTAAGAGAAATAGTTTAATAGTCTCATTAATATTTACTAGAATAAAATTAGACCCTAGATTAATCAAAATATCATAAATTATCGACTCCGGCAGCTCCCAATATTTGAGCAAACTTCAAAAAGGAAGTAATTTTCAAAATAACAGACCACATAATTATATCAGTATTATGGTCTACCATGTATAAAAAGAGAAATAAACTTACAATACAGTTCATATTTTAACAAGTTCAATTTTTAAAAATTCATGTAAACTTTTAATGTGCATAACTACATAAGTTTGTTTCTAAACAAAGTCATATAAACATGATCTCATAGCCAGTTTCAAAAGAATCTTTACAATAGCATAGGATAAGAAGTCCACAGAAGAATTGTAAAATATACCTGGAATTGCTGTTTATTACATAATCTTAATTGAATTAATACTGTATTATTCATACACAGAACTTGTTATAAACATACAGCATTCACTGAAATAACTGATTGTTTTAATCACATTCTTTGACCTGCCACAAAACATAAACCTTATGAAAAATAAAGCTCCATTAGGATAGTTGGCATGATTTAAAAGAGCTTTACCTATTAAATCATGCTGGACTTCAAAATAAAACAGGCATAATATAGTCCCTTCATATTTAATTCCAAGTTAAATGTTGCTACAGATACATAAATGACCTCAAATTCATCAGTTTGCATATTACAACAAAATATCTAAACACTAAACACTCACAGGATTCTCTATGATCTTCAACATGTTCCAACTTAAAGTCTATGTTTTCAAATTTTCCTGTTTTCATTTGAATTAAATCCTTTTGCTGTGTATACCTGTACTAATTTGTCTTTGTAATTTTCAACTAACAACTGGAATTTTCTTTCCTCCTCCTACTTCACACACTGTGACTGGCTACTACTAGAGGATCAGTCCCAGCTGAGATTAAAGGGAAATAATTAAACCTGAAAGGGAGAAAATAGGTGATCTTATAAGATGAAGACATGTACTTCATATTTTACCAAAATGTAAAATGCTGTAAGTAGGCCCCCTCAGTTATAATACATGTAATTTAACAATCATAAAATATTTGAAATGTAATAGTGAGTATTAGGCATTACTCAAAAAAATCATGTATTAAGGAGGCAGAATACAAATATAACTAGACTACTTTATAGCCCATATAACAATTATATGTAATACTTATGAATTTTTGCTCTTACTATTCAGGAGAAATAAAAAATGTCTAAAACTATTGTTATATGGAGGCATTACTTAAAATAGACGAGTCAGGCAGTAAAGCAGCACTTTTAGAAAAATCTCATTTTTAAAAAAGAATGTTTCTAAGCAGACCAGGAACAAATTTCAAAGAATACTTCAGCATTAGAAGTAAGGCTGTCACCAAAAAAAATATGAAAATGCTCCCTATTGCTTCACACTAGGAATTGTAAATTTTTGCGACACTGTTAACTTATTTTACACTGCAACTTCCAACCTTAAGTTGTTTAGCAAGGTATAATAACAAACTAAAAAGATATTATCTTCTATTACATGTCACATGTAATAGTACAACTAATTCTTCCTATTCCAAAATTAAATCTCAATCTTCCCTTCCTCCACTTACAAGAAAGGCAGAGGAGGAAGGAAGGAAGGAAGGAAGGAAGGGAGGAAGGGAGGGAGGGAGGGAAAGAAAATGTACCTTACACTTTAGATAGAAAACATAGCATGAACCTAATAAACCTAATTACAGATGAGTGTGGACATTCTCTACAGAATATCATCACACTGCAAACATTTCCACATTCTATGATCTATTTGAAGTCTAAAACCATACTCCAGGCTTCATATTCCTATTTATTTAATGATTATCATTAACCATTTCAAGATATGTCCTGTGTATATGCCCTGATTTTATAAAGTAGCTAAAAAATAATATAACCCTTTCAAGATGAGGGACAAAGCACATGCTGACCAAATGCTTCTCCCCAAAGAAGAGTGAAAGCATGTGTCTGTGTGTGTGATTCTAAATGTTGATCTCATTATACTCTACTTTTAATTAATCAACAATTTTCAATCTGTGCTATTCAAATTCTGTTATTATTTATCATAAATACAGCTTGCCAGAAATGATAGATGTGACTCATGAACTTAAGAAAATAGATCAGTAAACAAATTGAACTTCTTCATACACTCTTTGTAACTGACCACAGGAACTAAATGAACACAATTCGAGAACATGATATCCAAAGCAATAGATGCAGTCTGTGTCAATAACAGTTTCAAAATTTAATAGTGCCAAAGTTTTGTAACTTGCCTTTAAAACAAGAGAGCTAAATTCCAAAACCCTAAGAAACACAGATCACCCTTAAAAGCTAGAAACATCAACATGATTCCCACTTATAAATTATTTTATTACTAATTTTAATTATACATGAAGATTTGTTAAATACTTCCTGTACTTTTTTAAATGTTTTGAAATGTAAAAATTAAGAAATCAAGAAAAGATCATCGTCTGTGTGACCCTCCTAATAGTTCCTAAATTACAAGAAAAGCATGAAATATACATGATTACATTAATGTATATTTTAGTTTTTAAAGAAAAAATTAATCTATTTATTCAATTACATCCTGAAAGCTAATCACTGATAGTCTGACTTGTTTAAATCAGTCATGCTAAAGTTAAATTCAGTAAGATAGAAATGTTCCAGTTTGTTAAAAGAACACTGAAATATTTGATGGTTAAATAAACAGCAGGCGGTGGGATGGGGGCAGCTAACTCATCGAAGGCACTAAGATTTTATCAAACACACAAAATTAATCTTTATTGAATAGAACCATTCACAAATCAAAATTCACTGTACTTCAATACTTTCCAGCAGCGCTAATCAATTACAAACCTTTTCTAGTGCTTCAAAACTCATGTGCTTTCAATTTTACACACTGGTGGTCCTCAAGTACTGTATTGGAGCTGAGTTAAGACATTCTGTATCACAACTTTTTTTCTCAACGAATATTCATCTAGAGGGCTTTTTTCCCCCCTTCTAAAAAACTGCTCACATGAAAACTGTGGTAATATTTTTATACTGTACTTCTTTGTTGAAGCAAAAAGTTAGGGGTTACCTAAATACCTCAACTGCATACACACACACACACACACACGAAAAGGTGAGTGTTCATATTAAAAAATCCAATGGGACTGGATCATTTATTTTTGCATTTCCTATGATTAATGATGCACCCATGCATACTTGAAAACTGATGGGAAAATAGGCACCATCTCAAATTCCTTTCCAAAAACATACAAATACAACCTTTCAAAAATGCTGTTCTCACACGTGTTACAGGATAAAAAGATACGAAACTGCAAGTCAATAGTGAAATCATACAAAAGCTCATCAAAAACATTCAGACCACAAACACCATTACCTAACACAAATCTTTAGAGGTATTTTTATTAAAAGGGTTCACTGGAACGGTCTACTCCTACATGTCTCCCTAAAAATATTATATGTGTGGCCAGATAGACAAACTACCACCAATTCAACAGCAAAAAAAAAAAAAAAAAAAAAAACTCCTTCTTGCTAGTACTAAATTTATAATTGTGACAAACCGTAACTATTTTTTAACCATTTATCATGTCATGCTTATTATTAAATGGGTACTAAAACAAATGATAATTTAAGCATAGACTTTCTAATAAATTACCTTAATGCAGTTTTTCTCTCCTATGCCAAGAACTCTGTAGTTTGCTCTGAGAATAAAATCCCACCCAAAAATAGAGAATTGTCATTAAGCTCCCATATTAAGGATAACCTTATATTTTCCAAAGGTAAAATACTCTAAGGTATGTATAAATTCTTCATCAAATCTGAAATATTTAGTGTTTTGAGACAAATTTTTAGAAAAGGAAATATCATAGAGCAAAATTTTATACCTTAATACAATCTCTTGCAATTGAAAAAGATTGTAGGATTCACTGGTTATGTATTTTGATGAATGCGTTATAATTCAAAACTCTGCATTCTATTCAAAGGCAGTTTCCCTACCACAATTAACCACAAGCTTTTGTCAACTTAACAGCAAGTACACACACAACAAGCCATATATTCCCAAATAACTTTGAGACCTGTGTAACAACTGAGATTAAATATTGCCTTATTGCACTGTATAAAATATCTTCACTTTGTGTGCAATTCTCAGCCATTTCTTACTTCTAACACTTTTTATTAAGGTCCCGCGATTCAAAGCTTTGGGCAGCACTGAATGGATATAAGCAACACTTTGTCAAATGTTTTAGGGTTTTTGTTATTATTGCTGAACATGAACTCACTCAGAAGCATGCTTTTTCACAGATACCTTCTCCTACCAACAAATACAAAGTGTATCATCTAACAGGATGTAGGAAAAAACCTCCAAATAAGATGGGTTACAGAATTTAAAGTCACTTCCTGTAAATGTCCTATATTGTTAATATTAAAAAATATACCCAAGAGCCAAAAAAGCACAAAACCAAAAAGTACACCAAGTGTGAATTTTGCCTCTAATGAAAGGATAAACATGAGTTTGCCTTGGTTAAATGATTTTCATCTTTTAAGCCAGTGTCCCACAAAACATGGAATCCTTCACCATGCAGACATATTAAGTGAAATTTTCAATAATGTTTAGTATTTATTATCCTAATGTCAGAAAATTTGCCAAACTAACAGTTTTCTCAGGAAGGTGTGCATGTTTATTTTAGCAGCTAGTTTAAAGATTTTATCTTCACTATTTCTATCATTTCTCTTCAGAAATTATATAGTTACATTTGATGAGTGATATTTCTAACAAAGCCAAACATTCTATGCAGGACAAATGATTCTTATCTCTAAATCAAATCAATTAATTTTACTGTTTGTCAGATACACTGAATTTTATTTTGCATTAATAGCATCTAGAAAAACGCTAGCTAACTCACTATAATACTCATCAATAATGCTTTCAAAATATATGCTGGTATATGTATATTCCATTTTCAGAAAAATTGGAATGATGTGCGTATTCCATGGAAACTTACATGTATTTGGATATATTTTCATATAAAAACAAAGTATCTGTAACATACATTTAATTAATTTTAATTCTTGGCAGTTATCAAAC
The DNA here is from genome assembly GCF_030435755.1 of Ochotona princeps. Classification (NCBI taxonomy): domain Eukaryota; kingdom Metazoa; phylum Chordata; class Mammalia; order Lagomorpha; family Ochotonidae; genus Ochotona; species Ochotona princeps. Next base: position 103,420,238 of record NC_080832.1, on the reverse strand, counting down.
TGGCTGAAAATCTTAATATACAGCACACAATTCTTTACATGAGTACAAATACACAACAATGACTATAAACCTTGATATGATGATTGCAAACCAGGAAAACACTGTAAATTACTTAAGCACCATTTGTAACTAGTCAACTATAACTATTTATTTGCATGTATATTAACAAAGAAAGATCAACCAATGAAACCAATAACAAAGACTAGACATTTACTAGAAAAGTCAAAACTGAAAGAATTAATACAATACTTGTAAATCCCAAAGATACTTCACAGCTATATTCTTGAATGATACCAACTAAGAACTGACATTATACAAATCATTACAATTTACAAGAATATGAACATAATCTAATAAACAGTACTTACAGATATTATCTGAAAGAACAAATCTGACATATAGCAAATCAGGCATGTTTTCTACATATTACTTAATTATTGTCCATGTAACTTGAGTAAACAATTAAAACACTGGATTTTTATCTTGCAGGCTTCAATTATTATAATTAATTTTATTCTTAAATCTCTGTATTGAACTACTGCCCTTAAAGACTTCAAGCTTCTGGGACAATCTAAGTTAACAGGTATCAAAAATTCTAGCAAATAATTAAAAATGTATTCTAAACAATTAGTTCAACGTGAATTCTGTTTGAAGTAGAAAACAAAAGAATCACATTTGTCCTATTTCATTACGCAATAACATGCCATATTGCTGCTTTAATATTTGAATCAAAAAGTATGTGCAAGACTATTAAGACACAGGATACAGACAGCTTTAAACTCATAATAATTGATTACAAATGCTTTTGTAAGCAAATCAATTTTTTAAATTTATTTTATAGGCAAATTGAATTCCTATTTTATAAACTTCTATTAAGAGTACAGATACCTGCAAAATAGTACAATATCAATTAAGGAAAACTTCTTCACATTGCTAATTCACATTATAGCATTCACTGTGTTTTCCTTGAAACTGACAACTGTAAATAAACATTTCACACTGTAAGATTCAAACATCCAAACCAAAAATATTAAGATGCTTTGACAAGCAGTCTACCAGCAAAATTCCATCAAGACAGTAGCATCCAAACAATAGGTGGTGATAACCAGCTCTAAAAGATAATTTGGTGAAATCAATTTACATCTTTGAAATTTGAAAAGCTTTAAGTAATTCAACTTTTGATATAATGTAAAAACAATTGCTCCTGCTCTTACAAATACATGGTTCAACACAAACAGTAAAGTCACTAAGAACATACTCCATAAAGTAAATGCTATTCACAAAGATGTTGTGATATGGTACAACTGTAAGGCAATACTAACATGAAAGTCAATGTAAGTCAAAGCTGGATCATTAATTCAATCTTCTTGTTACACAGAAACATGTTTTTTCACATTGTAGACTTCAATGTGCTCACAGAATTTGTCACATTTTCACACTGACACATATATACACACATACACTCTGTAAATAAGGAGGAAAACTTAACATTCTTAAAACGTTTCATCAATGATATACACTTTAAGTGTAATCACATATCATAAATATGGAAAACATATTTCCCTTATAACAAATATAAACACACTGCAGAACATTTTAGTATACTAACATGACATGGAGAATTACATAGTCCCAAGAACTCAGAAAGAAAATAGAGCTATATTACATTAGGCTTATTTTATTATTTCTGAATTTCTCAAGACACAATATTCTGAGTTTACCAAGACACAAATAAATCAAATGTATTTTGCTATTTTTTAAGAGTAAAATAATTTGGCTTAAATCGATACTTCATTTATTAAATGGCTAAATTTCTGCATATATGTCAAAGTTTCTACTGAGACATAGCTGCAGCATTTTCTTATCTAATTAAATCAAAGTATGTGCTCCAACAAATAACATATCAGTATTTTTCAGTTTATTTGCAAAGTGATTATATATTATATATTGAAAAATACGAACAGATTTTCTGCAATAAAACTACATCAGCACATATCACCAAATGTTCTACCTTTGTTCAACACCTTCTTTATTGAAATACATGGTTAATTTCCTATGTTTTCACCCAAAAACATTTGGTGAACTCAATGCTCTTTGAAGAAATAAACTTAGGAAAGTGCCCTTGCTCATTATTATAAACTGACAAGTTTTCAAAAAGCAGCCATGGATAGTGTGATCTGAAAATGTGCACACCCAAACATATGAAATAAACAAGAAAAATTAAAACTAATGTACAAAATTACCTACCAACAGTAACACGATAGGAAGCAAACCCCGAGTACAGGAGATCACAATGTGGCTTTTAAACATAAAAGCTCAAATTAAAGCTTTGCTTTTGAACTGCTCAAATGAACAGAGCAACATTCCAGCAACTAAAAAATTTTTTTCTGAACTGGCAAGACCAAAAATAATTACAACTAATTCCTATTTTTATGATTATAATAACATGTGACAGTTTCTTCAATCATAACCCTGCCATTTATTCTACATTTTTGGAAAAGGTTTGCTCATAACATTTTTCCTGTACATACCTCTTCCTTATCAATTACGGTGTATCTTCAGCATTCGAGGGAAAGTAAAAAAGCAGCTCCAAAACTTTAACTACATTTTAAAAACATAATCAAATCAGTATATTCAGGGATACTTTAAGAGTATTCACTTCAAGAAGGCTAGAAAACCTAATTTTTTTTTAAGTTGATGCATAGAAAGCAACTTTTAGTGAGTTTCTTTACTACGCCATAATGATCTGCTCCAGAAACTCAAGGGTACCTAAAACAACGGGCTACCTGTTCCAGCCACGCTTAGGAATGTGTCCAAATCATTTTTATTGATTTAACCTTTATAGGAATGCTGCATATCCTCAGAGCAAAACATTTTGAATGTATTTATAATACGATACACTTCTGAAAAGCCATGGAAAAGAAAGCTAAAAACAAATCTAGACACCCTTCCACCCAGGGTTGTTATGGGTTTATTTTTGTTTATTTTAAACACTATCAATAGAGCTAAATATTCAAAAATTATTTGTGAACACACAGCTTTGGCACTACTGTAAGCAGAAATAAAAATGTATTTTAGAGAAAAAAACATTTAAATAAAATCTAACTTAAGGAAATAAAACTCCTTTCCTGACAATGATGTCACACCTACAAATTTTAACAGATTCTAAATGTTCCTTTCTTACTCTAATTATACATTAATCCTGGAACACACACACATATCAAACTTAAAGAATTTAGTCCTTATTGAAAAAACCAAGCTGTACTCTAGTTTACATTCTGAAACTTTACAGAGAAAATTCTGTATAGCCTATCTCTCTAGCTTTCTGCAAGTGGTACTTCAGAGAAAACTTCAGCAACTAATACCTTCATTAGGTATATTTGCCAAATTATAATTCATAATACACAATATTATGCTTCCTACATATTATGGGTCATCACTCACTAACTTGAACTCTCACCTCTAAAAGTTGCACTTTCACTGCAGACTGTTCTCTTAAAAAATGGTAAACAATTTTTAAGCATTTCCAGATGTAGCACTCAAAAAAAATTTTACACACAAATTCCAAATTCTAAATTGATTTTTAAAAAGTAGAAAACATAGAAAAACTAGAGTAGCTGCTTGTTACTTCAAGAAGCACATAAAAGTATGTTTAAATTAAGAAACGGAGCAGGCATGATGGCTCATCTGGAGAAGCTCCAACCTACAAGTACCAGTTCCTGTCCCAGCTACTTCATTTCCCATCCAGCTCCCTGCTTATGGCCTGGGAAAGCAGCAAAGGATCGTCCAAAACCTTGGCACCCTGTACCCACATGGAAGACACAGAAGAAGCTCCTGGCTTCGGATTGGCTCAACTCCTGCCAATTGCAGCCATTCAGGGAGTGAACCAGTGGATGGAAGATAGGTCTCTCCTCCTCTGTGTCTCTGTAAATCTATCTTTCCAACAAAAATAAGTAAATCTTTTCTTAAATTAAATTTAGAGATGACAGCACTATATTGCAAATTAGGAAGCTTATGATACTTACAAGAGCACTGATATCAGGTAGCTGCCAATAGGTAAACTAACTGACAAACTTCTGTTTCTGACAAAATTCCACTCACTTAAAACATTCGAAGCTCTAACAATTAAGGCGCAAGATAAAAGCATAACACTCTCAACTCAAATAGTTAACAGCTTTTACCTTGCTAACAGAAACTTGGGATATATTATTTTCATCTTATCATTCTTAATAGAACATCTCAACATGCATGAGATTACACTAAATGATAATCAAAATGATGTATGTATAGCCTACACCTCAAGGCCAGACCTATGACAAGACAAGTCAGGGTGTAAAGTACAATTCAAAGAGATATTCACTCTTGTACAACCTTCAAAGTCACAGCCTCCCTTTATTTTGTACCCTACGTATTTTGTGTACCTCATGCTACTGCTGTTCTGAACACAAATATTATAAATCATTTCATGAGATATGTATTAATTAAGCAGGATAACACAAAAGGTAGCAATATGGAAATACAATAAAAATTACTCATTGTATCGCTCTGTCCTTCAAATAATTTTTTTTTTTTTTATGTATAAAGGTGGAAGATAGGCACTGGTTAGGACAACTGAGCCTAATCTTGGATTTAAGTAGCTTTGAGTTCAGCTCCCATTCCTGACTATAGGCTCCTGCTAATCAGATTCTGGAACGTGTCAACGCTTAAGTAATTGGATTCCTGTCACCCAAGTGGATAATATGGCTTAACTAATTTCTTAGCTCCCTAATTGCTCCTGGCCATTGTGGGCATGGGGGGAAGTGAACCAGCAGATGGGGATGTCTCTCACGTCTGAAATAAATCATTTTTAAAAGAATAAAAATCATGAGGAATGAGAACACTTACATTTTTAATAATCCGATTCATATTTTTTAAAAAGGATCAATTTGAAGTTAAGTCCTTACTGAATTAACTAATTTGTACTCTAATATGATCATTAAAATATATGATCACATTTAATTCAAACCTACAGAGTTCTGAGATGACGTAAATAGCTCTCAATTTTTCCTAAACGAGACTTGCATTTGCAATAAGTATCTTGCAAAATAAATTAAAAGAAATTATTATCTGGCCAGAATTTTTTTAGAAAAAGGACAAGCATGTTCCATTAGAAAGTTCGAAGAGCTATCCATGGAGGGATACACATGTAGTCCAATGGTATAGTAATCTGCTCTTCAGGGGATGGGGCTAGAAGAAAAAACAGCCTTGGGAATTATTATTAAACAAAGCTCCCCAGGCACATTAGGCAAGTTTGGAATCCAACAAAACATGCTAAAAATAAGCTAGAGATGCAAAATGTATTAATTACAAAATGTCTATCCACAAAACATTTGCAAAGTATGTTGAACAAGACATTATAGTTCCTTTCTGCCCATACTTCACTCAATGATTAGGTGATCAACAAGTAATACTAATAAGGAAAATAAAGAGACATAGGCAATTCAATAATATCAATAAGGTCAAAAAACTAATACTTAGTTCTATTAGGCTCAAAAAGTTATATAAATAAATAATGTAAATAAAGTAAATAATGAATCTATTTCAAAAGCAGTATGTTAAACATTAACATACACTGAAAAATCAATGCAACTAACAGTCATGATTGTTACAACTATACCCTCCTTACAATTATCCTTCATTTTTATGTTAGCTTTTCTTTGTTGAGTGATTACTCCACCAGTGTACTGTGCAAAACTCTATGCAAACATTATTTCCTTTAATTCTCCCAACTCTCTTCTGTGAGACAAGCAGAGCAATTAAAGATAAAGAAAAAGAGAATGGTAATAAAACTTGTCCAAGCACACATGAAAAGCGAAAACTGAACCCAAGTGTTTTAACTGATGCTATGTAACAGTATTATGCATGACTTAATGAAATGACTTTCTTGCCCTCATATACGAAAATGTTAATTACTCTAAGCTTTTGAACTGAAGACACACAGACACAAATACACACAGACACACACATACACACACACACACAGAGGGAGATCTTCTTTTTTATCTCCAAATGATCATTTTATTCATTTTAAGTAATACTGATCAAAGAGAGCAGAGAGATTATATATATATATATATATATATATATATATATATATATATATATATAAAATACACACACACACATGCACACACACGCACAGACATACATATACCAACAGGTAAGATTTAGGCCAGGTTTGATAAGAAAACAAAAGCTACAAGGATCAGTATACATTTAACCATAACAAACAATCTTGTTCAATATTGACACAAAACAATATATATTTCATCTGACATGAAAATCATATTTGGGATTTTAAAAATTAAATTCTTACACACTAAGAACTCCTTATTTATAAAATTAAAATAATAATGATTACAATCATGGGCTTTGGTATCAATCAGATCTAGATTCAAGTTCTAGTTCTGTATTTGTCAGTAGTTTTTCCTATAACAATGAGACCAGTCTTACTGTTCCACCCAAACAGGCCAGCATCCCCATATATATGCTGACCTACACAACCTCAATTTCTAATTATAATTTCTTAAATTCCAATATATTTGATAGTCCCAACACCCCATTGATAAATTTACCTTTTGGTCTACCAAAGATATAATTCACAATATTCTAGGAAGAAAATCTTCAACACATAATACTCCAATTCCATTCACAATCAGTTCCAACAAAGAGAAGGCAAACCATATTTGGGCAAAATATTGTACAGACATGGAAACAATAGCTGAATAAGGGATAGTTTCAGGCTTCAGTAATTGCAATATTATTATAAATTCCCAGATTCTGGTATGCTCTCTGGAAATGGAACAAAGCCAGGAAAAGATCTGGTTAGAAATAAATGGTGATAGGTCAAGACAGTTTATTGACTTCATTTTAAGCTCCAAATATATTGGCACTTATTTCATCACATGTCTTTAAAAAGATGTTAAGACATAGGGTTTCCTGTGAAATCCAGTCAATCAAAGCAACAAAACAAAGTTAAGAATGGCAGGATGATTCAGTAGTCACTGACTAGTCTAAAAGGTTGAAATTAAATCTGGAAAACATGAACAAGTTGAAGATATCACAGAAAAAAAAAACAGTTGCCAATCAAGGGAAGAAACAAAGAAACCACCAGAAGACTATGACTAGGGATCTTTCAATTAATTGAAGAAGCAAAGGGTATCAAAAATAAAACTGGAGCTGAGGACAGAATGGTGATGGTGCCAAAAAAATATGGGAAAAGGTTAAGGTAGAAAGAGTTACATCTTTGCTATTACTGAAGTTGTATTTAGAGCAAAATAAGGGGAAACTAAATTTTACAACACATCAACTGTTTTGTCTATCTATATTAGAGGAACCCAAAATCATTTTCTGTGATATTATAGAAGGAATATAAAACTTTGCTTCTTTACACTTGCCAATACTGTTCAACTAAGAAACATGAATACATATTACAATTTTTAAGATTTAGCTAATACTATACTTTGAACGCATGCAACAAATTTGATACAAGGAGCAATGTTTTTATTTCTCATGCTCAAGTTAGAAGAAACAGAGCTGAGTACTCCAATTAGAAACTCTTGCTAAGGGAAAAAACTATTCTCACAATTAATCACAGAGTGTCCTGGGAAAGGAACAGATATGGCAAGGGCTTGGGTATTAGCTCTAAATTCCAGTTACGCCATTTATTGTAAAATCTTGAATAAGCTATTCACATGTCCCAGGACTCAATCTTCTCATGTAAAAAATATTACCACCTACACTGAAAGTTCTACGAAAACTAAATAAAATGTAAATTGCCTACACCTGATCTGACAAACTCATTAGTTAGCAAATAAAATCAGCTTTCCAATCTTTAAATCCTGTGATGTCTAAACTAAATTACTCATACTGCAAACCACAGAGCAGTGAGATTTAAGACATGAAAGGCCATTAAAACTGCAGAATCTAAAACCCTGTCCTAGACCTTTCTTTATTTTAACAAGCTCTTCAGGAAAAACAGTTTGAGAAGTCCTGCTCAAAACTGCATTCAAAGAAAGGAATCTACAGCTAGTCTATACATTAGCAGCTCCCTGAAGTTGGCTAATACATCTCTCTACTTGAATTCTAATACTGAGTGAAGTATGTCTGATAGTTAATTTTAATTCCTAATTCTGAGAAACTCAAGAATTGAAAAAGAATGTAAACCTCTTTCAGAAAAAGTAACTTCAAAACCAAGGACTTACAAAATATCACTCAACCCCTCAGTTTATCTACAATGGCTGAAGGACAGAGTTTGATGTGTGTAACTCTCTTGTAAAACAATGTTTTCAAAAATTTGATATTATATAAATTAAGCTGTAAAATCATATTGATAGACATGTTTAGATTTCTCTATTTAGTCAGTGTCTCATCAAAACTTATGAAATACCTTGTTGAAGATTAAAAATGCCACATCTGTCCATGTTCCTGAGACAATTAACTAGTAGCTTCTACAACAGCATGAGACATCACCATCTGCTCAGAAAAATCATTTGGCTTCCAACACTCATTTTCCAGGTGCTCATAAATTCCGCCTTAACAATCCAGTCTAGAACTTCAGCAAGCAGTGGTCTCAAGCTGACAGGTATACAGACTTCCATTTTTCAACTAGCTCCTCTTCTTCGATGTACTGAGAAAAATATGTATTGAGAAAATATTTTACAGTCATCGATGCCTATTCTTTTTTTTTCCTCACATCACTACTGTTAAAATAAAACAACAAATGAACAAAATAAGTATAAATGAAAAATTATCAAGGAGTAATTCAAATTTATTGACATAAAAGGTAATAAGTAGAACAGAAAAAAATTTGTAAGATTCGGTGGTACATTAAGCTCAGTATAATAACTTAAATTTCCTTTAAGAGAAAAGCGTAACATTTGACTTTTTATAATTTCTTTTTTAGCTAGGAAATTCCTCATTAACTTGACTTAAATTATCCTTAAAAACACATTTATTCTTAAAAAAAAAAAAAAACATTTATTCTTGCTCTACCCTTAAAACAGCCTTACCCTCAGGTATAAATAACTTATTTTGTTGCCCATTCATGAACTGCTTTATTCTAGCTGTACCTTCTTTTCATTCCTTCCTGTCCTATGAGCCCTTAGATCCTAAATGTCTAGTATTGTCCATATCTGTTGATTTCTTTAAATATCACCTATAATAATAATGTAATTAAGCACTAAATTATCATGCATTTAAAACTATTAACAGCCCGCAAAAAAAAAATGCTTATCACACAGGAGCATGGGCTCACTGCAGCAGTTAAGCACTCACTCGGCAAGATGCCTGCATCCCATATCAGAACACCAGGGTTTGAGTCCCAAATCCACTCCTAATGCTAGCTTCCTGCTAACATCCATCCTGCGAGGCAGCAGGTGATGGCTTAAATCATTACGTCCCTGCCAGCTTATGGGAAACCAGACTGAATTCCTAGGTCTTGTACTTTTAGAGAATAAATCAGTAGACAAAATTCTCTTTATTTCTCCCCTCAAAAACATATAAATAAAACAGTAAAATGGGACCCGGCACAATAGTGTAGTGGTTAAGGTCCTTGCCTTGCATGCCCGGGATCCCATATGGGCACCGGTTCTAATCCCTGCAGCTCCACTTCCCATCCAGCTCCGTTAGTGGCCTGGGAAAGCAGTCCAGGATGGCCCAAAGCCTTGGCACCCTGCACTCACATAGGAGACCCGGAAGAAGCTCCAGGCTCCTGGCTTCAGATTGGCTCAGCTCCAGCCGTTGCAGCCACTTGGGGAGTGAATCATCGGACGGAAGATCTTCCTCTCTGTCTCTCCTCCTCTCTGTATATCTGACTTTGTAATAAAAATAAATAAATCTTTAAAAGTAAATAAATAAATAAACAAAACAGTAAAATGATTAAAATTATCACAAATTTACTCTATATATTCCTGTAGCTCAGTATCATCAATATTTCTTATTATACTCTGTCCATCAGCTAAAAAAAACCATGTTGATCACTGTATTATTTGTTTGAAAATTATATGCAGTTAAGTGTTACTGTTCTAAAGTATTATTTACCTTATAACCTACTTTTGAAAACACAAATATTATAGTATAAAAAATATATACTAATAGAGGTTTCAGTAATATTATTTCCAAAAACACTTCAGAATTCACACTGCATTTCAGTGATTTAAAGTCTGTAGAACTATCTGAACAGAACCAGTTTGAAATTCAAACTTAACTCACAAAACAGATAAAGCTGGAGCTGCTTTGACTAAAGAAAGAGCAACTGAAGAGAGAACTGAAAGTCCATGGTGAAACTCTTCTAGTTCCAGACAGCACTATTTAAAATCAGTTGAGATCAGACTTTCCATTATCCTCTTTTAAATAAATAATAAAAGAAATAATAAAAGTACTTGTATTGATTAGCACTATTTCCTTAGCACCAAATCAAAGATGTAAAATTCAGCAGAATATGACACCATATTTACAAGCAGATTATAATGAAGGGTACAATGAATCTTTAAAAATTCATGGAAAATCTATATTATGAAAAAAACATGCCTTTCAATGTTTTTGTACCAAAATAAAATTTATTTTAATCTCATTTATCCACAAAATTTATATTATTATTTTATCTGAGCAGCAGAAAGAGAGATCACAAACTTTCATCTGCCGATTTACTTCCCCTCCACCAACTGTCTGCCGCTGTCCTGGTCTTAGCATGAAAGCCAGGAACAAAATCTTATGGGCGGTATGAAAGCAAAGCCAGGAGCCATCATCGCTGCCTCTCAGGGTCTGCAGCAGTAAAAAGCTGGATTCAGGAGTGGAAGTGAGAATTGACGTCAGGCACTCCAATATGGAACACACACATCTTAACGGCTACACCAAACACCTGCTGCCCTACAAAATTCTTGGAGGCTCTCGGATGAGTTGATTATAGAATAAATTGTCCACAAAAGCTTTTGAGAAAGAAAATTCTATCAAGTCTCATCACCAAAAAATGTTCTGTTCATAAAACTGCTATGTGGTATTTCATTAACTGGTAATCGAGCTTCTCTGGAGACAGTATAGTATAGACTCATATGCTATCTTCATACACATTCTGCCCAATTTCAACAACATTACAGGAACTTTATTATGTACATCTCAGACATTTTTATCTATTGGATAATTTTGTCTCTAAACTCTTTTCAGGGTTCATCTTCATCTCCTTTTTCCTTGTATCCTATTCTGTTGTATTCAAAACAATTATGAAAGATTTCTCAAATCTTTTTGGAATCAACATAAATACAAATGCTACCAGTACTCAAACTGGCAGCATGAGTTTCCAATTCCTCTATGATACAAACCCTGAAAATCTTCAGAATACAATTTAGTAACCTCATCAGTCCCCAAAATCTAACAATCTTATCACTTGCACCTGTTCAATAGTGTTTCTCACTGCAATTCCTCTTATGTCGTCTATAATAACAGAACTTTTCACAGATGGACTATTTTACACAATGTCTATTATCAATCCACCTTAATCAGCATCAGTACACATGTTATCTTTTTTTTTTGAAAGGCAGATTTTCACAGAGAAAGATCTTCCATCCTCTGGTTCATGCCCTAAATGATCGCAATTGCCAGAGCAGAGCCAATCTGAAGCTGGAGTCAGGAGCTTCTTTCCAGGTCTCCCGCAGGGATGCAGAGGCTCAAAGATTTGAGCCATCCTCTACTACTTTCCCAGTCCACAAGCAAGGAGCTGGAAAGGAACCGGAGCAGCCAGGACACAAACTGGTGCCCACACGGGATGCTGGTGTCACAGCCGGAGGATTAACCTGCTATTCCATGGCGCTGACCCCTATCATTATCTTTTAAAATACCTTTTAGGATCTTTAGAGGTCATGAAAAACACTAGGCTCTTTGTTAGTCAAAGCTTGCCACATTCTGATATCAAATGACAGCTTTATCTTCTGTACTTTTTTTTAAAAGATTTATTTGAAAGGCCAACTTGGAGAAAGAGAGGGAGAGACAGAGACAAAGAGAAGCTTTCCATTGCCTAGTTCACTCATCAAAGAGCAAAGAACTGGACTGGTCAGGTTGAAATCAAAAGGCAGGAGCTTCATCCAGGTCTCCCACTTGGGCGAAAAGGCCCAAGCACTTGGGTCATCCTATGCTGCTGCTTTCCCAGACACATTAGCAGGGAGCTGGATTAGAAATGGAGTGGCCAGGCTGGTGTTGTGGCAAAGTGAGTTAAGCTACCACCCAAGATGCCAGCATACCATATGGACGTACTGGCTGCTCCACTTCCAATGCAGCTCCCTGCTAGTGCATCTGGGATCCTATATGGGCACTGGTTCTAACCCCGGTGGCCCTGCTTCCCATCCAGTTCCCTGATTGTGACCGGGGAAAGCAGTCCAAGACGGCCCAAAGCCTTGGGACCCTGCACCCACATGGGAGACCAGGAAGAGCTCCTGGTTCCTAACTTCAGATTGGCTCAGCTCTGGCCATTACGGCCTCTTGGGGAGTGAACCATCAGACAGAAGATCTTTCTCTTTGTCTCTCTTCCTCTGTATATCTGCCTTTCCAATAAAAATAAACAAAATCCTTTAAAACAATTGAGTTTCAGCCAATTAGCATATCTGTTAAAGAGTATTCAGAAAGACGTTAGTGTACAAACCTATTTAAACAGTATTACTTGCTCTTCATCCAGGTTTCAATTTCAATGAACTTCCTTTAAAAGACTACTCCCAAATTAAGTTTCCCCATTATACAATTCACACTGTTTTATAAACATGGACATGGAGCATAGCACATTGCATTTTTTAATAAAATACCAGAAATTATAAACAGAGGTTTACAATCTTTCCCCTTTTATCATTAAATTGTTTCTGCACACAATCAGTGGGATTCTGATTACAGAAGTTACTGTCTAATAAAACTGTGAATTTAAGTTTCAGTTATTCTTCTGGATCCAGTTGAAACAGCACCACCAACATTTTTAGTTATTTTCCACATAAAGTGTCAAAGCTCTAATCACAATAATTCTCTACATTTACATTCCTTGATCTTCCACTGGTAAATCTACTAAACTATGAATTAATTCTTTCTTGGTTTTTGGTATGTCTGTTTTCTTCAAATCACCAATTGCTCAAGTTATAATTAAATCAATCATTTATCAACGAGTCAGCAAGCTGCTACTAGATAATATTACAGAATCAGCTTTCAAAGTATGATCCAAGATCATTAGTATCACCTGATAATTAATTAAAAATGCAAATTATTGGATTCACTTAGATCTACCAGAAAGCTAAGGGATGAAACATAATTCTTAAGGTGACGCTAAGGCATCTTGAGGTCCAGGAACCACTGTATTAGAGGCTTATTATCAATAGTTTGTTTCACTGGCTTTGTTTATCATCAGTCTTCATATTTCAACAATATATTAACATTTCAGTATGAATTCCAAAATACAGCACAACTGTCAGTGATAAAGGAAGACAATCAAGCAATGATTGCTTAACATACTACTCTATCTGCTACATAATCAATTCCTTTTATCATTCTCTTTAATTGGAAATCAATTCCTTCTACATCTCCTCCTTTAAAAAGAGCCTTGTTTCAGAAATCTAACTTTAACTAAAATTACGTGGTGACTCTAACTTACAATTATTATTTTCAAAAGTTTATAAAACACAAGAGAAAAATAAAATTATCTGAGAAAAAAAAAACTCGGGAATTATCGCTGGGGCAGATGTTTGCGTAGAGGTTGGGATGCCTGCATTTCATGATTGTGTCTGTGACTTAGTCTGTGCCCTGCTTCCAATCCCAGCTTCTGATTTATGCATACCCTGAGACGCACGAGGCAGCAAATGATGGAAGAACTCTTCTCTTTCCCGTTCTCTCTGTAAATCTGCCTTTGCAATAAAAATAAACCTTAAAAAAAAGTAGCATTGCCATCATATATAAATGTATATATGACTAAGTCAAAGACCTCTTTTTAAAAAAAGTCACAAAATTTTGAACTGAAAGAACATAATTTCCAGGTCAACAGCAAGTTAAGCTGAAATGAAATGTCAACATCCCATTTCAAAATACTGTTCCAAGTCCTAACTGTTCCACTTACATTCCAGTTTCCTGTTAAAATGTGCTTGGGAAGCAGTAGATGATGTTTAGAATGCTTAAAAATATGCCATCCAGATGGCCAACCTGGACTGAGTTCCAGAACCCTAGCTTGGTGCTGGCTCATTCAGAGCTGTTGCAGCCGTCTTGCTCTCTCCCAACCTCCTGCTCCCTTAAGAATGGGACAGGGTTGGGAGGACGTATACAGTTTACTACAAAAATACTGCTTCTGTGAAATGAGGAACAATGATATTGATAATAATAATAGCACCACTAATAATAATAAAGTTCCCTGACATTGGGGATTTTGTTATTTTATTCACACATGTATTTCCAGAGCTTAGAACAGCTTCATGCACAAAGTAGGCATAAATAAAGTAGGAATACCTAAGCAAAAAGCATTCATATGAAATAATACTCTAAATCAAATATGGTCAGCCAGCAAGTGCTAGTAACAGATCTGTTAAAATCCACAATGAGATATTTATAAAGCATACATGGCAGAATGTAAACCAACAGCATCAGGTGATTCTAACTCAATTAAGCCCTAGTTCACCATTAGAAAACTCTTGACAAAAAAGCAGAGAATTGATCCACATTCTAGCTCAAAACACTTATATCGCAGAAGACAAAGATCCCAAACTGGCTATGAAACACTGCTGCAGAATACGCAATGAGCCGAAATAAGAGGAAGAAATAAGAGGGAAGAAGAGGGCATGTCATCGGCCGCTTCACAGGTCTGTGTGCATGGATTGGATTCTGGATTCCAGGTTTCTGCCAATGCAGATCTTTAGAAGTAGCAGATGATGGTTCAAGTGGTTGGGTCCTTGCCAAACTCGTGGAACTCGGGAGTGAGATCCTGGCTAACCTCACTCTACTTGAGCTATTACAGGCATCTGGGAGGTGAACCAGCAGATGGGAGATATATCTTTGTCTCTACTTGTCTGTCTCTCTCAAAATGAAAAAAGAAATTAAAATGGGGAAAAGAACAACTTCATACCAAAGAATTATTTGTAAAAAGTAATGTCTGACTACTGAAATCCCATAATTACATCACAGTGTCTTTTTTTTTAAAAGATTTACTTAATTTTTATTGGAAAGTCAGATATGCAGAGAGAAGAGACAGAGAAAAAGCACTTCCATCCACTGATTCAGTCCCCAAGTGGCAGCAATGGCTGCAGCAGAGCCAATCAGGGTCCCAAGGTCTTGGGCCATCTTCAACTGCTTTCCCAGGCCACAAGCAGGGAGCTGGATGGGAAGCAGGGCCTCTAGGACACGAACTGGCTCGCATATGGGATCCCGGCATGTACAAGGCGAGGACTTTAGCCTCTAGGCTACCATGCCAGGCCCATATCACAATGTCTTTTAAAGAAAGCTTTTTAATACATGAAAACAAAAAAGTTTAAGGTAAGTTCTTAAATTCTAATTAATGAATGTAAGACACTCCAGTAGTGTCTAAATTAATGAAGTCCTTACATATTGACAACAGCTGATTCATTAAAAAAAAATTGGTTTGTACTAATGAAAACATTTCTGGTAGTAAGTAACTACCCATCAATTAATAACGAGCTGAGTTTCCTAGTGTCATCTCAAATCTAAACAACTAAGTTACTGCAGTTTAGAAACAATAAATAATAAGAAGAACCTAAGTTACACCAATTTATTGCAAAGAAATACTGAGAAAGTATAGATGATCACCATTCAGAAAACTGGGTAATACACCCCTAAGGCCACAACTAACCAAATGCACATGCTATAGCAAAGTTCCTCACCTTTTCAGCATTTTGTTTTTCATGAGCAAATAAAAAGACTAAATAAATAATGTCTAAAGACTCAGATTGTCCATTTACACTATCTAATATTACCCATACACATATTCCTATTTCTATTTCAAAGATTTATTTTATTTTATGTATTTACTTATTTGGATGGCAGAGTTAGAGAGGGAGATTCAGAAACAATCTTCCCCCGGTGACTCAATTCCACAAATGGCCACAATAGCTGGTCTTGGCCAGCCAGGCCAATGCCAGGAGCCAGGATCCTCTTCCAGGTTTCCCACATGGGTGCAGGGTTCCAAGCACTTTGCACTTTCTTCCACTGATTTTCCAGGCCACAGAAAGGAGCTGGATCGGAAGTGAAGCAGCCAGGACTTGAGCAGGTACCCATGTGGGATGCAGGTCTTGCAGGCATCAGCTTAACCCATGACGCTACTATGCTGGCCCCACTTCACTATTTCTAAATGAAGGCATTTAGATGGCCCCAAAAGGGGGGGAAAAAAGCTGAAATTAATTCTACCTGGAATCCTACAATGCTTAACTAATTTGAAAGATATAGATTTGCAAAGAACACATACCCATTGTCTATATAAATCTGATTTGATCCACACACATAATAGCCTGATGGATGAAAATTGTTATTTGGATTTCATAAACAATAAAAGCTTCAAAGAAATATTTTAAAAAAGAACTAATGAGATCCATCCACATTTGTGTCACTCCACTAGGTCATCCTAGTGGGAGAGCAACTCTGAATCCCTAACAGCACATAAGAAAATAACTTGGGGGCTGGCACTGTCGGCTAAGCCTTGGCCTGCAAACACCAGGATCCCACACAGGCACTGGCTCGAATCCTGGCTGCTCCACTTTCAATCTAGCTCCCTGCTTGGGGCCTGGGAAAGCAGTCGAGGATGGGCAAAGCTGTTGATTCCCCTGCACCCCAGTGCAAGGGGAAGCCCCTGGTTCCTGGCTTCAGATCAGCCAGGCTCTAGCCATTGCAACTTCAGGAGCGAGCCAGCAGGTGAAAGATCTGTATCTCACTCCCTGTAACTCTGAGTAAAATAAATGGATCTTAAAAAAAAAAAAACAGGATGATCAAAATAAGACAGTAATTTGAATTTCTAATATGAAAACTCAGATATTACCAAATTCTTTTCACTACTTACATTTTTCAAGCTTTTCAGACTTTTAACCTCTTCTCAATTCCAGCTACCCCATGAGGCTGGCTTCTAAAACAATACTCTACTATGATTACAACTTTATATTTATAGAAGTCAACACCTGCTAGACACATACTAGGTACCAACTACTGCAAAACAAGAGAATTTAAACAATCTCTGTAATCAGAAAAGTTACAGTGGGAACGGAAAGACAAGCACTGTCAAATAAAAAAATGGAGACTGTTAGAACAGTAGTAGGAGGTACCACAGCAAACAAGCAGTTAAGACGAGAGAGCACCTAGAAGACATCCTGGAGAAGTCCAATCTAGCACATCTATCTTTTGATACAATTTCTATCTTTCACTCTCTTAATTATTACCACCTAATTTCTATTTGGTTAAAACTTGAAACATTTCTTCCTTCCCCATTTTTCTCAAGTTAAGTCCTTCCTACTTGCTATTCCATACTTCTGTACCCAACTTTAGTTCAATGATCAGAACCTCCAACACCTCTAATTTCCTTTTGGCAAATCAACCCAACTATATTTGTTTCCTAGTCTTGCGCTTATTAGTTCAGTACTGTTACAGAAAATTATACAGTCTTGCTAAATTAGTTGAATCCTGGGTAATCTGAGCCACACTAAGCATATTTTTAATCGAATTAAGTGTTCTCTAGCTCTACTG
This sequence comes from Ochotona princeps, assembly GCF_030435755.1. Lineage (NCBI taxonomy): Eukaryota > Metazoa > Chordata > Mammalia > Lagomorpha > Ochotonidae > Ochotona > Ochotona princeps. The sequence continues at coordinate 103,402,508 of NC_080832.1, read as the reverse complement.
ATGCCATTATAGATCTTTATCATCTCCACAAATTTCCAATGCTCACACTCCCTACACCCCTCCAGTTAGTGGCCTTACCTACTCCTTCTGTATAGCAGGGATAATTAGGCGAAGCTGAAAATAAACTTTGACTTGCTACCTAACAATTTTAGCCACTGAAAATAATAAAAATCTGAACTGAGAAATATGACCCTCAATTCCCAACACGATATTAATGCACCAGAAATTAAACAACCTTTTTTAGAAAAAGTGTGTAATTTTCATTGTTTGTTAACTCTTATGTTAGAAGCAAACCAAAGAAATCTGATTACAAGTAGTAGTACTCAAAACACTAGGAAAGTAAAAAATGCCTAGAGTCTGGCATTACAGGAAAAACAGCAGCTGCCAAGCAGAGAGAAAACCTAAAATTATGAAATGATATAGCAAAGAAAATTTATCACTTAAGCAAATCACACTTTCTCCCTCTACAGTGCCCAAAGACATAACCATTACCAAAGTGAAATGCACCACAGCACAACTGTAGTTAGTATTCTATGTATATATTTTTCATAAATTATCAGTATCATTATTATTATAATTTTTATGATAATGGCCAAAATAACTTAAATCATCTTCAGGTGCTTATAAAAAGAATGAATCAATATATTTATTTTCTATGAATTATGACAGAAATAGCCTTATATTTAATTTCAATAGTAAAAAATGCAGTTTTACATACCTACATAAAAGATTAAACTGGCTTTTTATTTCCAACCACATTCACCATTAAAAATAAGACAATAACTGAGCAACTTAAAATTAAGGGAACAGCTTGATTTTTACATAATGCAGTCACAGCACAATTTTACATTTAAACAAGAAAAATAAATATTAAAGAAAACTGAGAAGTTCTTCAGAGTCTCTAATCATACACTAGCTAACCAACCTACTCATTAGTCAGTTGTTTTTGCTGTTCTATCCAGTGTTCTTTCAAATAAACTTTCTAAATGTAAAATTACTTCATTAATCAATTTTAAAAAGTAATATGAATCATACAAACCAATGTCTGAAATCTGAGTATACAGTAAAGAGTATAAAAAGGAAAGGAAAAAAATGAAACTGCTTAAATTCATACTTAGAATTTGCTTTGGAGCTTGATGAAATGATTCTTAAAAATTCATCTGGTAAAATAAAAATAGGAAAATAGTCCAAAATATTTTCAAAAGAAAAGTTATGCAGATGGACTTGAACTATAATACCAAATATTAAAACATATTAAGAAGCTATAATAACTAAAATAAAGCAGTACTGGCAGAGAAATAGACAATTCAATGTAACAAAGCCAAAAGTAAAAAGTAATATTTTATAATCTCATAAAGGTAGCATTTTAATTCTGAGGAAAAAGGGTTTGGTGGTATGACCACTGACAAAACAATTTGAAATAAAACTGATTTAACTCTGAACTCTTCTGAGCATTATGAAAAAAAAGAGTAAATGTTAAATTCACAAAATAAAAACCTGAAATATAAGAAGTAAACATATATATGTATCAAAACTAACATTAAGACTTTCAAAGGTAAAAGCAGTCAGATATATGATTGAAGATACTACAAACACGAATGAAAACTCACATCATTTTTAAAAATCACTATAAACAAACCTTAAGAAAATGAAAAGACTGACAGGAAGAGGTAGAATGCCAAATACAAACAACAAAGGGTCAATGACTCTCCTCTGGTTAAATATTAGTCACAAAAAAAAAAAAAAAAAAATCCAAGAAACTTGATACAATTACAGTGGGACTCTGAAAACTACCACAAAAAAATACAGGGCCCGGCGGCGTAGCCTGGCAGCTAAAGTCCTCGCCTTGAAATCCCTGGGATCCCATGTGGGCACCGGTTCTAATCCCAGCAGCTCCACTTCCCATCCAGCTCTCTGCTTGTGGCCTGGGAAAGCAGTCCAGGACGGCCCAATGCATTGGGACACTATACCGGCGTGGGAGACCAGGAAGAGGTTCCTGGTTCCTGGCTTCGGATCGGCGCGCACAGGCCCGTTGCGGCTCACTTGGGGAGTGAATCATCGGATGGAAGATCCTCCTCTCTGTCTCTCCTCCTCTCTGTATATCTGACTTTGTAATAAAATAAATAAAATCTTTAAGAAAAAAAAAAAGAAGAAATACAAATGGCTAAAACATTTGCAAGATCAGCAGTTCAAAAAAAAAACCTGCAAAACAACAAAAAACTACTATTTCAACTATCAAAGTTGGAATAGTAATGGGAATGTAAGTAAACCAATACAAATTTCCTGAAGGAAAAAAATTAGAACATTGGTAACGAGATTTTAGGCTCAAAAATGCAAAGATTTTAAGGCAGTAATTATCAAAACCTTATTATAGCTTTTTAAAAAAGATTTACTTGGGCTTGGCAGCGTGGCCTGGTGGCTAAGGTCCTCACCTTGATCCCATATGGCCACTGGTTCTGGTCCCGGCAGCTCCACTTCCTCTCTGTCTCTCCTCCTCTCAGTGTGTCTGACTTTGTAATAAAAATAAAATAAAACTTTAAAAAAAAAAAAGATTTACTTATTTTCAGTGGGAAGGCAGAGTTACAGGCAGAGAAGGACAGAGATCTTCCACCAACTGGTTCAAACTCAATAAACTGCTGCAATGGCAACATCAAGGGTGGTCAGATGCCAGGAGTCAGGAGCCAGGAGCCGCCTCCAGGTCTCCCACATGGGTGCAGAGTCCCAAGACTTTGGACTGTCCTTGACTGCTTTCCCAGGCCACAAGCAGGGAGAAGAATGGGAAATGGAGCAGCTAGGCCTCCCACTGCCACCCATACGGGATGTTAATAGAGCAGAGGCTTAGTTTGCTAAGTCACCACATCAGTCCCTTATTACATCATTCTTAATAACAGTAGAAAACTGGAAATAACTGACTTAACAGAGAACTAATGACATAAAAGATACTGCTATAATGAAAAAATGAAGTCTATAAAGTTTTTCAGTATATCGGGGGAACACAGGTATTGACAAAGCAGAATGACTAAAACTACTAAAAACTTTTTTGAAAAATACCTAATATATATGCATACATATAAATATAATACATTACATAATACATGTATGTATTTTACATATTTTACTCTGTAAAAAAGGAAAAGTGTTTTGCATTAGCCTGCATGTGGATAAAAAATTGAAAGAACTTAGGAAAAAGAATGTTGTTACTCAAAGGGAGGAAAGAAAGCAACATGGATAACGAAGCAGTGGTGACTCCACAACTAGTGTTTAATGTCTAAATATATTACCTTTAAAAACTACATGAAAAACAAGTCTTACTAAAAAAATATACATTACTCAATGTTGGCAAAGCATTATCGGGAGTCTTTAAAAATTTCACAAAAATATATATTTTAAACAACCTATACATAAATGAAACAGCAAGGGAAACACAAAAAGAGATCTTCCATCAGCTGCTTCACTACCCAAATAGCTACAGTGGCCAGGCTGGGCCAACCTGAAGCTGGGGGTAAAGGGTTTCACCGGGGTCTTTCACACGGATGCACTTGTGTCATTCTCCAATGCTTTCCCAACTGTGTCAGCAAGGAGACGGATCAAAAGTGGAGCGACCAGATTTGCTGGCATCACTGGCAGCAGCTTAACCCATAACAGCACAACACTGGCCCCCTAAACTAACATATTTTATAAACATTAGGCCTCTTTAGCAATAACTGAAATACTGTGTGTGCAACAGCAACAGTAAAATAGAAAGTTGAGGAACAGAAATCTTACAATACAAAATTAGCCCAGCAACATAGCTTCTCATTTGAAAAAAAAAAAGTACTTCAGGAAGGATCAAATACAGTCTGATTCAAATTTTATGCAAAGGATGAAATTTTTGTGTGTGTGTATATATATATATATATATATATGAAATATTAGTGAATTCTAAGACTGCCCCAATAATAATTCATGTCCCTTTCCATGAAGAAATTCATAAGAGAGAAGAAAATAACTCCAGACTACAATGATTATTATAACCGCTAGAAGTGGCCTATGAAATCTAAAATAGAACAAAAATGTACATTTCTTCCAGAGCTGTAGCCAACAATAACTGCTGCATTCTGAATCCAGCCTAGGTACATTAGTTGAGAAGATGTTTGCAAAAGAATTTCATAAGAAAAGTGTTGAGTTTAGATTTTAACTTTACTCAATTTTCTTAAATGGTCTAAGGTCATTCAAATATAGTAAATAGAACCTCTCCTCCATACAAGTGGCAAAGGAAAAAATCCCATGCAACAGCTTACTTCTTAAACATAACTGCTTTATAATCATATGACATTAAACCTTTTTCTTCCTGTAAAGAGACATAAAATACTTCAATCTCTACAGCCCATACAATCATTGTCATAAATATTCAACTCTGCCATGTAGCATGGAAGCAGCCACAAGACTACAGATAAATGCGTCAGCACAGCTGTGACCCAAAACAAACTGTACTTACAAAATGATTAAGCAAAACCATAGTCTTGGTTCACTGACCTTTCCCATAGACTATGTATCATTGACCTTTCTATAGACTATGTGTTTTTTGAATAAAAGATACACTGTTTTAATAAATACTACAAAATTTGTTATAAAATACCTGATATTTTCTTTAAAATATCCATTAAGGGCCCAGCGTAGTATTCCAGCAGCTCAAATCCTCGCCATGCACACTCCCTGGGATCCCATGTGGCCGCCGGTTCTAATCCTGGCAGCCCTGCTTCCTATCTAGCTCCCTGCTTGTGGCCTGGGAAAGCAGTCGAGGACGGCCCAAAGCCTTGGGAACCTGCACCCAAGTGGGAGACCCAGAGAAAGCTCCAGGTTCCTGGCTTCGGACTGGCACAGCTCTGGCTGTTGTGGCTGCTTGGGAAGTGAATCATCAGATGGAAGATCTTCCTCTCTGTCTCTCCTCCTCTCTATATATCTGACTTTCCAATAAAAATAAATAAAAATCTTTAAAATATTCATTAAAAGAGAAATAGGGGAAAAGTTTTGTGGCATAGGTTAAGCCATCACCTGATACACTAGCATCTCATATGGACACAGGTTCATGTCCCAGCTACTCCATTTCTGATCCAGCCCCCTGCTAAATGCAACTGGCAACACAGTAGAAGATGGCTTAAGTCCTTGGAGGCCTGCACCCACACAGGAGCTCCTGACTTTGGCCTAGACCAGCCTTCGTCGTTATGGTCATCTGGGGAGTGAACCAATGGGTAGAAGATCTCTCTCTCCTTTTTTTTCTCTGCTATCTCTGACTTTCAAATAAAATAAATCTTTTAATGAATAGAAAGCATAAAGAAAGGCTAAATAAGACTGGCAAAACAATTAGAGGTGATGGATATGTAGAATTTATTATACTATTTCTATAATTTCAAGGGCTTAAAAGTTTCAAATTGAGTTTCTAAAACATCCAAATTAAATAAGCTCTACAAGAAATTTCTTCAGATTATATAATACATTTTATATTTTTAAATATAACTAGTACAATATAAAAGTCTTAACATAGAATCACTAAACTATAATGGAAAACTAAACCACAAAAGCATATACAAGTAAAAATTTTAAAGTTTCCCTAATTCAAAATACAGGCTTATATCATACAGCTCCTAAAATACTACATTTAATTTATGCCCATTTTTATCTAATCAAAAGTATTATAATTTTTCCCTTTATACTATGAGAAATACATTATTTATAACATAAGTCCACCAATTTTAAAATGTAGTTTTTTATTTCTGAACTCTAAATACAGAATACAAATATTAAGGTATAACCCTTACAAATAAGCATTTCTGATTTTTAATAATTACAGCTGAAAAGGAATCCTGAAATCATAACTTTGAAAATCTATGACTTCAACATTTTTTCTTTTTTTTAACATTTATTTATTAATATTTTTATAGAAAAGGCAGAGTTACAGAGGGTACAAGAGAGGCACAGAGAGACAGGGAGAGAAAAAAGATCTTCCAATCACTGTTTCACTCCCCAAACAGAAACAATGGCCACAGCTGAGCCAATCTGAAGCCAGGAGCCAGGAGCCTCCCCTAGGTTCCCCAGGATTTGAGCCATTCTCTGCTGCTTAACAAGCCCATAAGCAGGGAGATGGATGAGAAGTGGAGAAGCTGGGACTCGCACCAGTGCCCTATGGAATGTCTTTGCTTTCAGGCAGTCTTCGCCTGATATGCCACCACATCGGCCCCCAACCTCAAAATTTTCAAGGCTTTTTAAAAGTACTTTCACCAAGCAACTTAGACATATATGTTCAAACTCATTTTATCTTTCATGATAGTCATCACAGAGTAGACTTAATCCACTATGAAAGGTATCAGCATATACCCACAAGAAGACACTTAAAATGTCAACAGGAATATTCTTCTAAACTATCTGGAAAGTCATGAATAATGTATCCATAGGAGAAGACTTATAATGTGTTCCCCACCCCATGCACATAATTGCCTCCTGAACCAATAGTAAAGAGAAACTAATACGTGCCAACAGACATTTCCAATAAATATGCTGCCTCATCAAATTAAAATATGCATTCTCAATACTAGAAGCCAGAAATCAAGCTGGAAAACGCCTTAGGAAAGCAATCTTAACGGCTACAATTTCTCAAAGATTAAATAAACATGTTTTTAAAAGTTCTAAGTTTTTTCCCAACATTCTGGCATACAGTGGTTTCAAGTATTACAAAAACTAAAAACTAAATTAGGTTCACAGAAGTATTATGGCATTTGAGATAAACAGAACTTCTCCAAGACATTTAAATTATTCAAGAAAATCAGTATAATCAGTTTCAAAATTTTCTAAATATAAAACTAAAGCAATAATGAACAATTCATAACGTAAATTTGAAAATAATTAAACAAAATATACTTGAATGATCATTCATTCCATTTTGTACTGATGAAATAATATTCATTTTTTAAATACAGGACAACTCCAGCATTGTTAAGCAATTTTGCCTCTTCCACACTGTCTATCTTAGATGTTATCAGATTATCTCATTTTGATTTGACTAAGTGAAAAATATTTCCAAATTAATTTTATAAATTTGATTTCTATTGTCTTTCATCAACATGAGCCGCACTAGCAACTGTATGCAAAGACATACTTACATCATGCTCTGTAATTCAGCTGCAAAGCTTATAGACTTCCCTGCACTTCTTCCACTACTTGAGGTGGCAGTAGACATTGGGCTAGCCGCAGTATTATTCATCTAAATAGAAAGGAGAAATCAGGCTTACAATCTCTTTAAAACCCTTAAAAAAAAAAAAAAAACGCATTAAAGTATAAGCAAGTATAAATTCAAAAAATAAAACTTTACATGTCCAATTATTTTCATTGGATTTGAATTTTTATATGTACTCTCCTTTATTAAAACGAAATAGCAAAGTAGAAAATACTGTTCAATTAATACATCAGCTACTCATTTGAATGAAAAATATTTTTTATAACTACTCTGCATTAAGTAATAAAACAAAAGATACCATAGTAAAGCTTAATTATTCAAAATGTATTTCAGGAAGACCCAAGATTCACTAATGGTTCTTCATAGAGTTTATAGTGCCCACAAATACATACATTCTATATGCTTCATCTTACCACTAAAATAATAATTTTTCTATTTTATGTACAAAGTTCCATGCAAGATTTTTTTAAAAAAAAAATCACAATTATAAGAGGAAATTAGAAAACCACAGCAGGGACAAGGATTTGGTCCAGAGTTTAAGAGGCCTTTTGGGATGAACACATCCCATAGTGGAGTGGGTTTTAAGCTCAGCACCCCATTTCCCAGGATGCACAGGTGATGGTTCAAGTTGTTGAGTCTTTGCTACCTGAGGATGTGAGCAAGTGAGTGAGCTAGCAAGCTCTCTCTTTCTCCCTCTGGAGCAGGCCCTATCTCTCACTCACTCACTTGCAACTCTTTCTCTGGCTCTTTCTGCTTCTCGAATGAATTAAAGAGAAAACCAAAGCAAAATCTGCTGTAATATAAACTAACAAAATCCTATCTCAAAAACCAGTGAAAAATAAATTTTTAAAGAGCATAATTGAACTTCTGTTTGAATCAAGGCCTATGTGACCTTGAATAAGACTAATCAGCAGATAAAAAAAAGTAAACATGGGTATGGTGTAATGTTATGAGAAACTGACTCATCTAATCTAAAATGTGGCATTTTCACTCATAAAATTAAGCTGATGACGAGAAAGCTAGATACTAATCATGGTGTATGCCAATTTATTTAATGCTGTATTAGACAAAATAACATCAAAATGGACAACTTTAAAATAAATCCATGAAACAAAAGTTGTCAATTATTATATAGTAAATGCCCAATAAATATTACTTTATGTATGTAAATTTTGTAATGCTACAATTTTCCTTAAAATAAAAACTTCTAAAGAAGAAACAAGTTCATAACATAAAATAGAATAAAGCAGTTCGGGGGGTAGGTTTTAGAGTCAGACTGCTTGGGTTCAAATCTCAGCTCTGCCACTTTACTAGAACTTTGGGCAACATAATTCTGATTCCTCACCCTTAACACAAGAATGACAGACGCACGTTCTTAAGGGAGTTGTGAGAATTAAATGTAAAACTTGACTGAGCACACAGAAAGTACCTAACAAATGTTAGCTATTACAATCAATAGAAAGACTTCAAGAAATCCCCCTTATTGAACATTTAATTACCTTTATTTCACAATCACACAAATTCAAAAATCTTAAATATTTTCATCGAAAGACATCAATTGTAACAAATATTAAGTAGGTTCCTTATAAAACAAGCTTATAATAAGACAACCATTAGTTTCTGCAGCTCCAAATCTGTCCTGAGGTGGGAGTTTGGCACAGTGACTAAGACACGACCTGGGATGCCTGCATAGCTATCCTGGAGTGCCTGTGTAGAAGTCCCAGCGCCACTCCTGCTTCCCGCTTCCTGATAACATGCACCCTGGCAAGCAGCGGAGTGGCTCTTGGGCCTGGTCCCTGCAACCCACACTGCAGGCCTGGACGCAGTTTCCAGTTCCACCCTTTGGCCTACCCCATTCCTGGCTGTTTTAGGTGTATGAGGAACAAACCAAGGGAGGGATAAGATGTCTGCCTGCCTGCCTCTCTCTCTTCCTCTCCTTACCTCTGTCTCTTATCCTTTCCAACAAATAAGATACCTTTTTGTTCAAAAAATTTGCTTAAATCTCAAACTCTTATCTTTGATCCTGCTGAGCCCTATGTTTTGAAATAAGACAAATTATAGTTTCTGTTATTACGTGTTTCTACTCCTTCTCAACCTCTAAGGCCCTCTAAAAGTTCTTTTTTTAAGATTTATTTTACAGTTATTGGAAAGTCAGATACACAGAGAGAAGGAGAGACAGAGAGGAAGATCCAATGATTCACTTCCCAAGTGACTTCAACGGCCAAAGCCAAGCCAATCCAAAGCCACGAGCCTGGAACCTCTCCTGGGTCTCCCACTTGGGTGCAGGTTCCCAAGGCTTTGGTCTGTCCTCGACTGCTTTCCCAGGCCACAAGCAGGGAGCTGGATAGGCAGCAGGGCTGCAGGAATCAGAACCGGTGCCCATATGGGATCCTGGAGTGTGAAAGGTGAGGACTTCAGCTGCTAGGCTACTGTGCCAGGCACCCTCTAAAAATTCTTAATACATGTTCTCTCTCCATCTTGATTAATTCTCCACATTGCTGCCTGTGAATAATGACTCCTATGAACAATGAATAATGATAAACCTAATAAAAGGGAAGGAGGCATTTAGTGTAACATATAAATACTGCCCACCGGAATGCCTGGGTCTGATTCCCATTTCTGGTTCCTGACTGCAGACATTGGAAAGGAGAGGTGACAGGTCAAGTAACTGAGTTCATGCCACCCAAACAGGAGATGTGATTTGCATTCCTGGCTTCTGGCTCTTTCCCTGGCCCTACCCTACCCGTTACAGGTATTTAGGGAGGGCACACACCTGCTCTCCTGCTGATTTACTCACTCTCTCCACTTCCCACCTAAATTTAAAAAAAAAAAAATCCATTTCTAAAATAACAAAGGGAAAAATTAACAAAGGGAACCTAAACCAAAGACACATACATCAAGGGCTGCTATGACAGGCAGGGTTTCAATAAAGGCAGCTGTTAAAAAAACACTACTCCAGTTCACTGTCTGAGATGAGCAGCAAGACAAACATGTAAGACGAATAGCACATTAACTAAGTGACTAGATGTAAAATATTCCAGTATGCCACTGCCTCTGGCCTAGAATGAGGGCCCAAAAGGGTAGGTCAAAACCACCAGGTAATGCAAGAGCAAAGAAAATGAAGGAAAAGAGGAAAGGTTCCACTCAAATGTGGTCTAACAACCAAAATTCTCAAGCACATAAATAACCTGCTGCCCAAATAGCCAAAAACTTCTTAAACTTCAATTTGTTTTATTTTTTGCACAGATTATTGGAATAAGTATTTTCTACAAATGACATAGGAAAAAAATTACCATTTGAAAATTGAGATTAAAAATAAATTACAACACCTTCCAAGACTGGAGCAAAATGGAAAGAAAACCAAAGAATTCCACAAACAGTTTTGTAGAATCAGAACAAAGAGCTTAAAAAAAGGGGGGGGGGGGTTTGGATTTCTTTGGATTTCTAAAGGACTTAAGAAAACCTTCACTGACTGTCCCAACTGTTGAATGATGAAGCTATCCTGGAGGAACTGTTAAAGATTATGTATGAACCCTAGCCTCAAAGCACAGTCATGACATTAAACTGACTCAAGTTAGATGACACAAATTTCGTTCTGTGAGATTATCATATGGCCAACTGTCCCGAGACACCCCTAGAGCAACCTTCCCATCTTCAAATCCTGCCCCCCTGTTTTAACTCTCTCTGTGGACGAGATATTTCGTAGAGTAAATTCATGTTAAAAATCACAGCTTTCTTCAGTTGCCTCCTTACTGCAAAGGTTTCACATCAAAGGTATTTGATGAGAGATAAAAAGTCTTAAACCTTGTTTATTGTAACAATGATCATCCTTTCACAGTCAAGTTAGTTTTTAAATCAAACAAATGAATAACATTTTTCTTGACATTTTGAGCTGATAGCTCATTAAACTCTTTAAAATAATTATTTCCCGTATCCACATTCTGTTTGATGATTTAGATAATTAACTTCTTTAGACATTAACTTCTTTACACATCAAAGTCCTATCATTTCAATGTTTTATTTCCTTTCTTCCAGACATTAAAAAAATGTCTGTTAAAAGCAGGACTCAAGTCAATTTTCTCTAATAAATACAGTTAACATGGAACTGAAAACCTACTGTAATCTTCTCAATGGGTTAATGTCCTGCAGTTGTTTCAGCTTTCAGTTGAAATGCAGCTGTTTGCCATATTTTACAAAATGAATTCAGATGTGCAGATTGGGACCTAGATTATTTCAACATGCCAGTTTAAATGTGAACCCAAGGAATAAGTTCAATTCTGATTAATACTACTTAAACCTGATCATTAAACCAATGACCAATACTAAGTCACACCTACATAATCCTGCTCCAGAGAAGGAAAATTAGCATTTTAATTTAAAACAATGGAATTTAAGGATATACCCTTTCCTCAGAAAACAACAATACCTCCTTAAAAGAGGTTTCAATTCTAGTAAAATTACCACAAAAAGTGCATCAATAAACATATTACAGTTTCTATTTAAGGCTTGCATTTTTGGCGACTAAGTGACAAAAGAAATATCACAAAATATCTTTAAGCTTAGAATATTTCAAAGAGTTGGGAACCTTGTTATTAGTTTTTGCATCCTCAAAGCAACATTAAAATCTTAGCTGAAATCTATCAGTCAACCTACTAATTAAAAACTAATAGAATGTTTTTATCATTTCTTCAGTCATCACTGCTGAGAAAAATTAATTCAGCCAAACTATGTACTGATCCAGAGACTCTACAGTCTCAATTCTAATTATTGGCATCCTGACAAACCCACATAATATAAAAATAAAATATTCTTATAATTAGAACATTTCCATTTCCATAATTTTTTAAAGGGAGGAAGCAATTATGTTAAACACTACTACACACTGCATTTTACATTTGCTTAAAAAAAAAGAAACTCAAGGTTGCATAATAATGTAAATTTCTCTTGATATGAAAAACATCAAGTAGTCACTGAATTACTGAGAATTAAAAAAAATCAAATGTTGAAGTACCTATAAAAGAATCTGTATCTAGCGCTGAGCATCACAGTGGTAATTCCAATATATTTGTATATTCCCCATTTCAAGCAGACCTTTAAAGTTATGAAAAGGAGACAGCATTATGAAACAGAGGGCTGACCTGCCACCTGTGACATGAGTACCGGTTTGGGTTCCAGCTGCTCCATTTCCTGTGTAACCCAATGCACCTGAAAAAAACACTAAAGAATGGCTCAAATACCTAGCCCAGTTCCCACACTGGAGACCTAGACGCAGTTCCTGGTTCGTGGTTCCTGGTTGGTGTGGCCATTTAGGGAATGAACCACTGGAATAAAGACATAATTCATTCATTCATTCATATTCTCATTCTCTCTCTCTCTCTCTCTCTCTCCTCTTTCTTCGTTTTTTCTCACTCTGCCTTTCAAATTTTGAAAAAGTTTATTTTTTTAAATTTAAAAAACATATTTTTAAAATCCTGGTCATCAAACATGTCTAAAATCAGTCACATGTCTTTCCCAGCCTCTTTTTCCACAGCAGTGAAATCAGGCATTCAGCGTCTCTACACTTCTTCCTGCTTCTAACACCTTTTGATACAATGCCACACCTCTCCGTCTACCCAAATCCTAGCGGACTTAAAATTGACCCAAGTTCAACATCTCTAAGTAGTCCTATATACAAACGCATAAAGAATTCTCCTTTCTCTTAACATATAATCATTTCAATTTACTGTATCTTAACATTACATTATTTTAATGCACACTAATTACTTTAGTAACAAACCTCTATTCAGTTTAACAATAAAGCCTATTCCACATCAAATTCCTCCCCCAACTACTGCAGAAGGCAGTATCAACTTCATAAAAAAATAAAAAGGGAATTTAATAACTCCCTCTTCTCTCCTTTACCAAAGACACTGCATATGCTTCCTTTACTCTCTTAGCAGAGTAGTACCTTCTTAAAGGCAACATTAATTATATTTTGTGTTATTATTATAATTTCTTTATTGGGCACTTGATATAGGCCAAATAGTATCCTAGGAAATAAGGATATACCAATGACCAAGGCAGACAAAAAGAACTGCATTGTCATGAAACAGATAAGCAAATCAATAAATATAACTCGGGATTGTAACAAATGCTGTGAAAATTAACTTACTTCAACCAGAAGGTGACATTTAGCATAATATTTGAATGAAATTCAGGAAGAAGCATATAACTTCTATGTAAAAAGAACAGTTGTTAAGGACAATGTGGCAGAGTTAAGTGAAAAAAGAAGCAATAGAACATAAGATTTGAGAGGTAGAAACAAGTTACATCTCCTAAAGCTTTCCAAGCCATAGGCTAAATGTTACTTCATGGGGTGGGCATTCGGACTATGGGTTAAGATATGAACAGGGATGTCACATCCCTTGTCAGAGTGACTGCTACACATAATCCAGCTTCATGTTGATGCACATCCTGGGAGACAGCAAATGATGGATCAAAGTGTTGGGTCCCAGAAACCCACAATCCTAGGTTTGGGTCCTAGCTCCTGACTCCCAGCTTTAGTGTGATCCAGTCCAGGCTAACCTGGGCATCTGAGGAAACCAGTGAATGAAAGCTCCCTTGCTCCAAATCCTGCCTTCTTTTCTTTCACTCCCTCTACCTCTCCAATGATTGCTAAGTTCTTTACTTTAGTAAAATTTGATGCTATTAGAGAATTTTAAAAAGGAAGTTAGTTGAAATAGTCTTGGTTTTCTCTTTGTCCTTCAAGTAAATTAACTAAAGAAAAAAAATTTAAACCAAATCCAAAAATAACTCCACCTGCTAGGACAATATACTATAAAAAGCAAGAATCAATCAAGGAAACCAGCTAGGAATGTTACTTACACAATAAAGGCAAGTGACTAACTCAAATTAATGTACCAAGTGCAGATGATGACAAATGACCAATTTCCAGAATAATTTTGAAGGCAGAGTTAAAGAGCTAATGGATTGGGCCCGGTGGCGTGGCCTAGCAGCTAAAGTCCTCGCCTTGAAAGCCCCAGGATCCCATATGGGCGCCGGTTCTAATCCCGGCAGCTCCACTTCCCATCCAGCTCCCTGCTTGTGGCCTGGGAAGGCAGTCGAGGATGGCCCAATGCTTTGGGACCCTGCACCCGTGTGGGAGACCCGGAAGAGGTTCCTGGTTCCCGGCTTTGGATCGGCGCGCACTGGCCCATTGCGGCTCACTTGGGGAGTGAATCATCGGACGGAGGATCTTCTGTCTCTCCTCCTCTCTGTATATCTGACTTTGTAATGAAGTGAATAAATCTTTAAAAAAAAAAGAGCTAATGGATTAAACATTGAGTGAGGAGAAACAACAGGTTGAATGGTGGTTCCATTTACTGAGATTAGGAATGCTGGGGAAGAAAAAAAAAGAACAAAACAGGAGTTCAGTTCAAATCACATCAAGTTTGATGCAACTATGAGAGCACTTTCAAAAGCTCATGGAAGGAGCCAATGCTGTGGGGCAGCAGGTTAAGCCTTTGCCTTAGACACGAGCATCCCATTTGAGCACTGGCTGGTACTCTGGCTGCTCTCTTCCCATTCAGTTCCCTGTTAATGTGTCTGCAAAAGCAGCAGAAGATGGCCCACATACTGGGGCCACTGTAGTCACATGAGAGATAAGGGCTACCCCAGCCTTGCATGTAGCAGCTATTTGGAGAGTGAACTAATGGATAGAAGATTTCTCTCTCTGTCTTGTCCTCTCTCTAACTCTGCCTTTCAAGTAAATAAATCTTAAAAAAAAAAAAAAACTCATGAAGATAGAATTAAGAGATATATAACTCAAAAAAAATCAAAGTCATTTATATGTGACGTCTTCAAATAAGTTAATGGAAATGTATTGTATGAAAACATTAGACATGAATTTTAAATTTTTTTCATGCCAAAATAAACTTACCTTCTCAATTCTACTTTTTTCCACAAAATTTATGAAATACCTTTGAATGATATATTCAAGTGGAGATGAAATTCTTCCTTTATGGGAGGTATTATAAGGTAGAAAATTAAAATAAAAGTCAGGATTTTTGTTAAGGATTAACCAACATTACAGAACTATGTATAAGGATCAGTTAATCTCTTAAACTTCGCTAAGAGAAATTATTTCTGTCATCTCAAGGTAATATAAAAACCACAGTACTTATCAAAGGATCACTCAAAAAGTATGAGAATTGGAAATACTAAAAAAGAGAGCTGGCAAACTACATAAATCCTTTTCTTTCTTCCTAGAGGGAATCAAGGCAGAGACAGAGAGAGAGAGAGGAGGAGAGGTAAAAGGGAACAGGGTGTTTACATATCCTGTAGAAAGACCTATAGACATAGAACACCACTAACACCACTCAGAGGTTCCATTATCATATTTTCTTTACTCTCCTATTAATATAACTTTCTATTCTATGTGCTTTCTTATCCGGTACTCTTACACAAAAAGTTAAGATTCAAAACAAAATTTTTCTATGCAAAATGATGCCAAAAGTTCATTGCAAATGTGTCTAACAGGCACAAAAACACACAACATCCCAACTCTGACAAACAGCTCATAACAAACTAACTTACCCCAGACCAAAACGTCATGAGTTTTATTGAATTATTTAATGTTAACTTTTTAGAGACATTTTATGAGACTTTTTATGAGGAATTTTGAAATCAACTGTACTCCTACTGTAAAAATTAAGTGTATTTTACAAAAATGCAAAGAAGGACCATGTCCTTTAAATATCTAGATTCTCTCCCAATCTATATTCTCAGAAATAGTCAACTTTACAAGAGATGTATATTAAGCAAACCATTCAACAGAATGTCTAATTTGGTTAAAAATACAGTTGATGAGCCAGAAAGAATGGAAGATTCACTACAGGATGCAAAAGAGCCAAATGAACTGGCAATCCATAGAGGGTCTCTCTACACGTGTTAGCTCACATTTCTGCAGAATCACCCAACAAGGCAGGCATAAGGATATTTCAAAAAGTTGGCAGAAAATTCAATTGGAAGATACTACTTTGGTGCAAAAAAAAAATTCATGTTTTTAAAAGATTCATCTACTTATTTCAAAACCAGAACTAACAGAGTAAGAGATAAAGAAATCTTATGCACTGGATCATTCTCTAAATGGCCACAACAGCCAGCAGTAGGAGAGACAGAAACCAGAAGTCGGGAGCTTCTTTCAGGTCCCTACGCAACAGCAGGAGTCCAAGTACTTGGGCCATTTCCAGTTGCTCTCCCAGGTACAATAGCAAAGAGGGAGAGCAGCCCACACTTGAACCAGCACCCATAATGGGATGCTGGTGCTGCAGGCAATGGCTTAACCAACTGTGCCTCCGCACCAGTCCCATGCACATTTTTTTACAATATGCATTTTTCATGGACTTTAAGAAGATATTTCATATTTTCCCTCTATAAACAAGAGAATTAGGAGTAACAAGACTGGATAAAGATAATAAATACGGGTTTGTTGCAGTAGCTCAATTGGCTAATCCTCCCCCTTTACGTGCTAGGATCTTATATGGGCACCAATTCATATCTGTGCTGCTCAACTTCCCATCCACCTCCCTGCTTGTGGCCTGGGAAAGCAGATGATGATGGCCCAAAGCCTTGGGATTGTACACCTAGTTGGAGAGACCAGGAAGAAGCTCCTGACTCCTAGCTTCGGATCGGCACAGATCTAGCCATTGCAGGCATCTGGGAAGTGAACCAGTGGATAGGAAGATCTTTCTGTCTCTCCGTTTTTCTATAAATCTTTCCTTTCAATAAAATAATGAATTTTTAAAATATCTTTTTTAAAAGAGCTTTCTTTTATCCCACATAGCTGATAATATGATATATTCTACATACATGTATGTGAGTGTATGTGTACATATACATACATATACAAATACTTATCAACAAATACATTTTTTTAATGTGAAATTGCTGAACCATGTATACATAGCAGTCAGGAGAATTATACTGTCATTAACCTATTTTGAAGACTTGTAAGTTTAAACATTAAATTCAGAATTCTTTAGCAGAAATCTTAAGGAGATAGATAAACAATTATTATAGCAAAATGGAGGGAAGGGGACTAAAGACAGCTGACAAGCCTTCAAATCATAGTTTGAATATCACTAATTTCATCCAAATCCCTCATTTTTCAGGTGAGGAAACTGAAGTCCAGAGAGGTTTCTTGAACTGCCTAAGGACACATCACTATTTAGTGATACACGCTGGGACTAAAACTGAGGTTCCCCTGACTCCTGGTCCAGAGTTCTTGCTACTATACAACGAGGAACATACAAATAAAAGTTTATCATGACTAACTCACCACACCTCTACAATGTGTCTGTCACAGTAAACTTTGTTGTGAAATACCTGCCTATGCTGAACAACAGGGTAGCAGTCAAGACCTGGGCTCTGGAGTTCAAACACAGCATTAACAACAAGTGCCATTGAATTAGTCATGTTACCTCCCTGCCTCAGTTTCTCTCATCTCTAAAATGCCAATTAGAACAGCTCCTCTAATAGGCTACATGCAATAATAATATAATAATAATACCTGACACATGTAAAGCACCCAGTGCATGTCAGTCACCATGATAAGACAGAGCATCTTAAAAACATCACAAAGGATATCAGTAAACAGACTGTATATTCTCAAAGAATGTCATGATTAAGAATTCTTCTAAACATAGGACTAAACTGAAATACAGAAGATTGAGTCAAAAAACATATTAGAACGAAATTAAATAGCAAAAGTACTCTTCACGATTTTTAAATAAATTGGTACAGTATTTGTTTATAAAGCACATTCATACAAATTATTTAGATTTTTAATATTTCCTGATTTCAATCAATACATTTTTTTCAATAACTATCACATATCATACGCTAGGCCATGTGCTATTTTCATTATTAATACCTTGTTACTTCACTACGCTTTAACTATCAGTAGGCAGTACTATACCACAGTACTTCAAAAAATCTCTGGAAAAACAATAAGAGAATAAATTTATTTTGGTACAAAAACTTTTTTAAAATCCATGCATACAACAGTCTTTAAAAGTTCATGGAAAGGGGGCCCAGCACAGTAGCCTAGTGGCTGAAGTCCTCACCTTGCCTGCACCAGAATCCCATATGGACACTGGTTCAGACCTGCTTAACCCTATTTGTGGCCTGGGAAAGCAGCAGAGGACGGTCCAGGGCCTTGGGACCCTGCACCCCTGTGGGAGACCTGGAAGAAGCTCCTGCCGTCTGGCCATGGATCAACTCAGCCCCAGCTGTTGCAGCCACTTGGGGAGTGAATTAGCGGACAGCAGATCTTTCTCTCTGTAAAGCTGAATTTCCAATAGAAATAATAAGGAAATTAAAAAAAAAAAGTTCATGAGAGGGGCTGGCATGGCGGCATATAAGGCTAAGCCCTTGCCTACGGTACTGCCTTTACAATAAAAACAAGTAAATCTTTAAAAAACTTTTTTTCACAGAAAATGTATCTTATGAGAAAGCTATGCATTGACTTTAGTTTTTTGCACCAAAAGAAACTTACCAAATAGCCTTTCTCCATGTATTTATTCAAATCTTTTCATACTATGAAAAATGCCTGACAGACCTGATCCAGAAAGTAAAACTATCTTCAGTGGAAATGACATTTTGGTTAAATAAATGAGGTATTGTGCTTAGTACAGTGAATGGCTCACAACAAATGCCTAAGAAAATGTTGATTCTCATCTAGTATAATAGAGCA
Source organism: Ochotona princeps (assembly GCF_030435755.1). Lineage (NCBI taxonomy): Eukaryota > Metazoa > Chordata > Mammalia > Lagomorpha > Ochotonidae > Ochotona > Ochotona princeps. The sequence continues at coordinate 103,383,564 of NC_080832.1, read as the reverse complement.
ATTATTGTAATCCAGAGAGTCATTAGTAAAAGGGAACTTTGGTAGAGTGCCTGCCTCACACTATTTATGTTGTTACACACAATATACGCCCTTTGCAGATTCAGCGTCAGTCTTTTCTTGAGGAAGAAAGTACACCAGATAAGACAACCAATTAAATTTTAAAATGTCTGTGAAATAAGACAAAAACGTGGAAATATTCTCATTTGTGGTCCATCAACAATTCTGTAAGATGAAGTTTTGTACTAATCCATTTTACTGATGAGGAAACTGAAACTCCAAAAAGTTAAATACGCTAACCAAAGTCACAGAGAGAATGTGGCAGAAAAGGGCAAAAGCTAAGCTTCCAGATCTGGTTTTGAGCGCTCCTTCCGCTGCTGCACTGTGCATCTCAGAGCATTAGCTAGGCAACTGACGGAAGGCCACGGCAGCTCAGATGCACTGAGCTTCACCCAGCCCATCATGTGGGCTGCCTCACGTAACCCCTATGGAACTACAAGCAAATGGTACTACTACCTTCATTTTGTAAGTGAGGAAACTTGACGTTTCCTGAAAGATTAAATAATTTACTTGAAATCACATGATAAAAAGTAGCAGAGGGAGGACGTAAACCAAGTGTTTGACCCTTACTATTTTATCCACTGAAGCATACGTGAACACAATAATACACTTGGCTAGATTACTATTTCATGAAATCAGTGAACTTGTTCTTGACGATGTTATTCTACAACAATCAGACTTCTGACCTGATAAAGTCCCACCACAAACACTCGGCTGCTTCTCTGAGATACAGAGCCTAACTTTCTCTGGCATTCTCTATACCAAAATTTCATTTTCTTCTAGAGAATCAAAATCAAGGTGTTCAAAATTTCTTTCCAAAGAAAAATATTTAAGTTATCAGTGTATTAAATGGACAAGTCACTTGCTGGCCAGACAGTCGATCTATTACTTAAATACAAAAGCAGCAACTCTGCCACTGTTCTATAGCAGTCTGTATTGCAAATTTCAGCAAGTCAAAAAGTACAGTGGCTATATCAGTACATGGTCCCAACTGGGACATTTTTTATGGTGAAAGGGACTATATTAATAGTTATCCTGGGACAACCACAACTGTCACTGAAAAAAAAAAAGTTATACAGTCACTTGACATAGAGCAACTCATTCTGATTATGAACTTGTCTGCATATGATTTAAATTCATGAACTGAAGCTGTTCCAGATCATTACAACTATCATCTGCCTAAAGACCAAGGGCACCATTTTACAGCCAGGGTCAAGTGTGTTTTCTATAAAAGTATTTCCAAAATTTTACTTTCAAATCTGTCTTGCAAAAAAAAAAAAAAAAAGCTGCTTGTAAAGTAGGACATATATATATTTTAGAGAATCCTCACAAAGTAATCTTGCGAAACACCCATCACCAATTTTCCCTTATCTCCTTAAAAAGTCTGACTACAGTAACCATAAAAATACTTCTAAAATATTCCAATGCTCAAAAGTTACTGTTAAGTAATTTATCAAGTTGTTTCATTATATAAAAAGTTAAAAAAAAAAAAAAAAAAAACACTACCTTTCAAATGAAAAGAACTCCAGGAATAAAAAGGATGAAGAATTGCAAAGTCACTGAAAAACCAACCAAAATGATAAAAGTTAGGGGTAAACTCATGCACACAGTGAAGTGCCATCACTGTTACAGGAAGCTCCCTTTAGCATGGTTTTGGCTCTCCCGTAAAATCTGGCACTAGCTGTGCACAACGTAGGAGTCAAAAGAATGCTTTGCTTTGTCAAGCTGTAAATAAATACTAACAGACCCAAGCTTTCAAATACAGTATTTGAATGAAAGGTACTTTTTGAATATAATTATGATTCCCTGCAGCAATAAATGTTCAAAGAATTGGCTTTAAAACTCCGCCCAATTAAGAATTCGAAGGGCTCTCACAATCAAAACCTATGTGGTCCAATGAAGTAAGGACATGTGGCCGCATAAGCGCAAATGCTAATCAATTTACTAAAACATAAAATTTAAAATTAAGACGCTCCGTGGCTCTTGTGACATGTCAAGTGCCCCAGAGCCACTTATCTCTTAATGGCTAACATATTGGACAGGCACAGGTTAGAGAGCACTTCCGTAATGGCAGGAAGTCCTCTTGGCTACTGGGGCTCAAAACCTAGGCATATTTTTCTTGCCTCGTATGATGAATGCATTCCATTTCTGCAATGCACTATCAAGAAACTGTCCCTCAAATTCAGGTCCACTCTCTTTGAAGGCTTTTCTGAATTCACCATAAATCCCACCACTGCCAACCTCCATCTGCTCTTCAAGTCCTCAGACAACGGTCTCCCCTGCACCTCCCCTCCCTTTTTTCCTTCTGCTCCAAACTTACACACGTTTCTAGTTATTTGGGGAACAGGCTTGTGGGAACAAGCTAATTGATCAACCTGTAAAGTGGTAACATTGTATCCAGGATAGTCAGATACTCAGATATTTTCCACTAGCCCTTTCATTTGTTAGACATGTGTCTTGATTTTTAATGAACAAAACATTGTCAGCTCTTAAAACACGAAGAGCCAAGGACCGGCATCTAACGTGTATCTCACATCACATCACATCACGCTCCCAGTCCTGATGGAGGCTAACTCACTCTCCCAGGGGTCACGGTGATGGGCGCACCCCGGGGAGGCCAGAGTTGATTATTCCTTCGCTTGGGAGCTCCACTTCCACTACGGCCCACTTCGCTCTTCCTCACGGGTTGTAAAGCAACACCCGCCTTCTCCCCTCAAAACGCAGCCCGGGCGGCACGCGAGCGACGCCTCAGCGAGCCGCCCGCGCCCCACGCCCACCCGCCGGCGGGGAGGAGTCTACGCCGACTCCATCCCAGCCGGAGGAGAGCAGCGGCGCCGAGATGGAGCCTCACGCGGCCGCCGTCCCCCCGGCCTCGCCGCGCACTCGCCGCCGACTCCCCGGCGGCCGCCCTCGGGCTGGGGTCGGGGCGTGGCCGGCCGGGGAGCCCCGCGTCACGGTGCCGCGCACGGCGTCCCTCCCAGCGCCCTGACCGCTCCCCGAACCGCGCCCCGCGCCGCCCCCCACGCCCTCTACAACCTCTGCTCTAAGAACACTTGTGGCCCGGCAGCGCGTCCCGCGTGGAGAATGTGGGGGCAGAGATGGCACGGTTTCTGCTGCGGCGGCCCGCGACAGGATTAAAAAGGGGCGGGAAGGGTGATGGCGGGGGAACTAAGAAGGATAAAGGTGACTCGGCTGTGTGTGGGGGGTGCAAGATGGCGTGTGCCGACTCTGAAGCGGGGGCCGTAGAAACTAAGAGGAGGGAGCGAGCTCGGCGGCCGCCCCGCACTCGGCGTCAGCGCATGCGCGTTCGGTTCGGTGGCGCGCGGTCCCGTGTTCCTCAGGGTACTTCCGCCACACTTGCCGGGGGCGGAGCGTCCTGAGGGCCGCCCACAGCCACGTGGCGGGCCCCGGAGCGGGGCTTGCTGGGAGATGCATAGGGGTGAGCTGCGAGACCTAGGCCTTTTAGCGGCCCAAACTGCAGTTCTTTAGGACTGAGGCTGAAGGGTGGTAGAGTTGTGCTTGCGTACCCTGGAAGTTTGTTTTCCATGTGCCGGGGCGGAGACAGGCTCATATAACTTCTGTTCAGCAATGGAGGTCGGTCGGAGATTTTAACTGGACTGTCACTTGATTAGTGAACGGAAAAGGGAGAGATCAGGAAGAAATGCTCCTGGGTCCACTACAAGGTGTGGCCTTGGAACACTTTCTGGGACGGTGAAATCCCAATCTTTGCTCTGTCCCCTCACCGCTCTGCTGCTTGCCCAACCCTTGCTCAGAATCACTCAAGAGATGGTGGGAGCTGGTCTGCAGTAAATCGCCCCCGACCTCTCCCCAACTAAATCTAAGTCCAGGCATTTGAAATCTGTGTTTTTTGTTACTGGAAATTTTTTTTTCTGCTTGGAGGCTTTTTATGGACGAAACTATGTTTATTTTTCCTGAGGATGTTGGCATGTTCCTCGTTTTTTAATCCTACACACACACACTCCCCGTGGTGGACTGTACATCCTGTGCTCTCACAGTTGATCAGTGCAGTTGCAGTTCTTGAAATAATACAATTCCTACAACAATGATTGCGGTTGCTTTCACTCTTCATGTTTTCTGAAGTCTTATTTATATTTTTAACATCCTTTTTGGCTGCTTAAGAAAGGAAACTAATTATCAATGCTCACATCCACTAGTAAGACGTCAAATGAAAAACGTTTAATGGGGATTCGACTATTAGCCTTGCAGTCTTTTTAAACATTACCGTTTCTGTTATTTTCTTGCTTATGAATAAATGTATTCTGAAATAATCCTTCCTTCCTTCTGTTTGCTGATGTTGTTTAAAAATAGCAATTTATTTGATTATTTCCTCTTTGGACTGTACAACCCTTCTGTTAATTTTCTGTGTGGCTCTCTTTAATCACCACCCCAAACTTAAATATTTGCCAAATATTTAAACTTCTAGAAATATATGTAGGAAATGAGGCTAAACATGATGTGTAAATCATGGTTCTGCTCGATGTTGGGCAAAGTATGCAGTATAGGGAAAAATAACAGTGTAACCTCTGGAAAAGGAAGTCGAGTTTCAGCAGTAATTGAAAAGTTTTTTTGACTGTATCATCAAGAAAATAGTTGGGAAATTAAACTCAGCTACCCCAGCTAAGGAAATATGACGCAAACTGATCATTTCAAGTAAATTTAAATCCAACTGAAGTAATCATAGTAGCTCTTTGCACAGGTGTTTCGCTGCATTGGAAATCCTCCGAATTTGACTACGTTCATCAGAACAGAACAGTGGTCCTCTTACACTCAGGCTATTGATGTCTGCCAGATAGCACATGCAACAAGAGTTAATGGTAGGTGTGGAGAAAGGAAACTGAGTTACTTAATATTGTTAGGTTATCTTAATTAGGGCAAAGTTAAAATAATTAAGATGTTACTGAAGTTAAAGTGTGGCTGACTACCACATCTCAAAGAAAAGGTTTCCAAAGCAAGTGGGGAAAACACATTAGGAGAACAACTGAATTCCTGCGACCACAAAAATGTCCTAATCTCTTCATCAGTGTCATTAAAGAAAAGTGAAACACTGTTAGTTGACACTTCTGCATTCCTCAGACATGATGACCTTTATATAGACTCACTAATGCAAAAAGAAAGTTCATGTATCCATTAACTTCTTTTTTTAAAGATTTATTTATCTGAAAGTTAGAGTTTACAGAGCCAAGAGAAACAGAAAGAGATCTTCCATCTGCTGATTCACTCCCCAAATGACCACCACTGCCAGAACTGGATCAGGCCAAAACCAAGAACTCCTTCCAGGTCTACCATGTGGGTGCTGGGGCCCAACTGCGCAAACCAACCACCACTGCTTTTCCAGGCATATCAGCAGGGAGCTAGATCAGAAATGGAACAAACAGGACTTGAACTGGCACCCATGTGGGATGCACTATGCCACAGTACCTGCCCTATTCTTAGCTATTTTTAAGTTTTTAATGCTCAAATTGTCATCATAGAAATAAACTAGATATAATTCTGTGTTGTTTATAATTATGTATTTTAATTATTTTTATATTTAGTTTGCTTTCTGACATTGACAACAATTTCAACTGAAATGTAGATGATACTTGTTTTGTTTTTAAAGGAAATTTTTGATCATAGAAATTACTCAGTTCTGTGGTACCTTTATCATTAGATCTAAGTTTTTGTATCTATAAAATGAGTTAATTGAGCAAAATGAACTAAAATTGAACCGTCCTAAAATCCTATGTTGCTTTAAAATACGAATGTCTAGTGTAGTTTTCTGATGTAGTGGTTCTCTAGGACGCCACAGCCCATGTCAGAGTGCTTGGGCTGGAGGCCTACTTCTGCTCTCCATTCCAGCTTCTTACTCATCAGCACCCCCCATGTGTCATTACTCAAGTACTTAGATCCCTGATCCCAACTTGGGAAACTCACACTGAGTTTCAGACTCCTGTCTTCTGTGTGGCCTTTAGGATAAGAACTAGCAAATGGGAGACATTTCTGTTTCTGTCTCTCTGCCTTTCAAATAACTTTTTTAAAAATGATTTGTTGATAAAGACAGATTTTTAGGGAGAAAGAGACAGAAGTCTTTCCGTCCTTGGTTCACTCCCCAGCCACCTTCTGTGACCACCTCACCTATACTTCAATTTTAGTTTATACACAAAGCAATCACTGTTTTTGAGAACCAAAATTAGAAGGAATCATAGAAGCTCAGGGTTTTAGAGCCCTTTAACTCCCTGAGCACAAAGAAACTTAACTGCTGTCATTGCTGTGAAACCCAGTGTCTAATATGTAAAACACTTGTCCTGGAATGATTTGCCAACAGACAGGCTTTGGGGTTCCGGAGAAAGAGATGATGATTAGGTAAGATCTAGTTTTGAGAAATTAAAAAGAAATGGACTTAGCTATACTAGCTAAAATGAGGAAATGTGGAGTTGGAGTATCTTGGCTGTGTGGAATAAATTAAGAACTTTTGGGGGAATAAATAGGTAATCCAGTGCAATAGCTGTATTATCACTAACGCCTTTGCCATCATTAGATACATTCTCATAGAAATGAAGGAAGATACAGTTGTGGGATAATAATAATTATTTAATTAATTTTTAGTCCTTTTTGCATAAAGGCCAAATTTGACCTGTCCAACATGTCAAAGAATATTTTACTTTTGCTCTAAGAAAATGTGAGAAAAGCTAATATCGCTTTGTTTAAAACCATGAAAAAATTATACAAGTTTTTTTATCAATATCTGAAAGTAAATTATATAATTTAATTGAGGTAAATATAAAGAAACATCCAATTTCTCAAAATACTTTCTTTGAAAAGTGTAAAGTTAGATGTATTTCAGTGATTTATTTGAATAACCACCTTCCTTTTCTATTACACATGGAAACAGAGCCAAAAATTAATTGGTGCCATGTGAAGTAAACCACAGCATAGTGAATATAACCCACGATTCCTACTTCACAATCTGAAGCTGCATGTAATAAACTTCCTTGACTGTAATGTTCAGATCAATTGTTAAGTAGTGACCAAGGCACTGTACTAACAGGTTTAAATATGTTTTTATTTTTACCTTTCTTAAGACACAATATAAACTGACTTTCTCTTTCCAGGATCTATCTTAAACAACCTCATTAATCAGTACAAAATGTAAAATATGGGCTTTGATACCACTTATTAGCTATAATACCCTGGATAAGCTATTTAACCCTTGAAGAAGAAAAGTATCCTCCACTAAAAGACACATGCAAGACTATCTGAGTGGTAGAGTTGTTTTCAGGATTGAAATGGGAAGTTCCTGGCAACTGAAAATACCCAACTTTTTTTACTGTTATTTTTCCAGCGTTTAATTGCTTTTTGAGTAATTATATGTTTTTATTTTAATGCAATAGGCATGGGAATTTTAAACACAAAATCTCTCAAGTTTTACAGATCATTTCTTTTTATTTCTATAAATCCATGTAACTGTGACATTCTCTTGACATTTATTATATACCAGTTATTTGTATATAAGTATTATATATAAACTTGGGTATATAAGTATTAAATAACAGAATTTCTGCCCTCAAAAAGGCTGCTTTAGCAGAGACAAAGCAATAAAAACAAATAAGAGTGCCATGATGGTATGTAAGTCCAGTGTTAGCTAAGAGCTCCCTGACTTTCAAGATATAGGTTAAGATTGGCCTGAATCCCCATCCTACCTCATTTGCAAGCCTAATGGCCAATCCAAGATTTCATCATGTTCCTAGGGAACAAATATTCTCAGAGTTCCTGCTGACTTGCAACTTCCTCTTCTGCAAAGAGTGAGATTAATAAGTGAGCTATCATCTGCCCGTAGCCCACAAACATCAGCTCCGATGTAGAACTTAGCCTTCTTCATAGATTTCACCCAAAAGTGCTTCCACAAAACTCTGCGTAGGCAAAGCAGATTCACTAAAGTTTTGAGATTAGGAAAGGGTTTACAGCATAGAAACAATTTATGAGTAAGTTCTTAACCCTAACTGCCCTCGTGTCATATTGCATGTTTCTCAACAATGTCCTGCATTCTACTCAACCCTTCTCAGCTCTTCCTCACTCGTAAATTTTCATTTCTTCCTAACACTGGATAGTTAGGTTATTTCATGTGCTTCTTAGATTCTAGCAGCCAAGTCTTTGAGAAGTTACTAATAACCCTGTAGCTCATTAGTAAAATTTCTTAAGCAATTTGGAGACTATATTTTTCAAAACTATCAGCTCTAATATAAATTATTTCATGTTTATATAAGTAATTATAGCCAAGAAAAAAAATTAGGGAGTAATAATTTGAGGATACTGAATGACTAGAGCAACAAATGATAACAAAAGAGGCAACCCTGTTTTTAGATTTATTTCTCTTAATGGAAAACCAGATCAGATTTATGGAGAGAAGCAATAGAGAGAAAAATCTTCCATCTGCTGATTTAATCCCCTAATGGTCGCATTGGAGAAACTAAGCCAGTCTGAAACTAGGATCCAAGAGCTACTTCCAGTTATCCTATATGGGCGCAGGGTCCTAAAGTTGTGGGCAATCCTCTGTCACTTTCCCAAGCTATAAGCAGGGAGCTAGATGGGAAGTGAAGCAGCTGGGACTTGAACTGGTGCCTATATAGGCTCCCAGTGCTTACAAAGTATGGGTTTAACTGTTGAAGCATTGCACCAAGCCCAAGGCAACCTCTTGGAGCTTCAGTTACCTCATCTCTAAATCAAGGATAGTGATATGAACTCCAAAGTCCTGCTATGAAGATTACATGAAGGTATATATAAAATGTCTTGTATACAGTATGTATCTAATGAACACTGATTTTCATCAATATTATCTTCACTATTGAGAAGAAAACTCAAAATTAAATCTTGAAAAAAATGTATTTATTTAACAGAGGAAACAGAGAAAGAGATCTTCTGTCTGCTGATGTACTTATCAAATGGCAGCAACGACCAAGCTGGGCCAGGCCAAAGTAGGAAGCCAAGAACTCCATCAAGGTCCATGGGTGGCAGAGGCCCAGGTACTGAGCTGATTTCCACTGATTCCCCAGGAACTGGATTAGAAGCCCAGAAGCTGGGGCTCTAACTTTGGGGACTCCAAAATGGGATGCTGAGCTCGCATGTAGTGACTTAACCAGCTGCATCACAACAACACTGTCCCCAAAAGTCCATCTTCAAAAGTGAGTGCCAGTTAAACAAGACAGGGAAACTAACTTAAGCAGAGAGAGCCCTGTTGGCAAAGTCTCAGTGTTAGTTGGCTCTCACTTGTTCAGTATTATGGGACCGTAGGGTACAAAAATGGAAGCTAGTAATTTGGGATCAGATCAGAAACAGTCTTAAGTAGCATGTTAAGGAATCTAGACCTTAATGAAAAATGAGAAGCTTGGGAAGGGATTTTTTTTAAAGATTCATTTACTTTTATTGGAAAGGAAGATTTACAGAGAGGGAACTACAAAGAAAAAGATCTTCCGTCTGTTGATTCAGTCCCCAAGTGGCCACAAAACCCAAAGCCAAGCAGATCCAAAGCCAAGAGCCAGGAGCTTCTTCCAGGTCTCCCATGCAGGTGCAGGGTGCCAAGGCTTTGGGCAGTCTTCCACTGCTTTCCCAGGACACAAGCAGGGAGCTGGAAGGGAGGTGTAGCAGCCGGGACACAAAACGGTGCTGTATGGGATCCTGGTGCATGCAAGGTGAGAATTTCGCCACTAGGCTATCACATCTTTTTTGTTTTAATGCAATGAAATGGTTGAATTTACATATTAGATAATTGGCAGCAATGTGCAATAAAGGTTGGAAGGGCTAAAGACTTGCAGAATCTAATAGTTCAAGAAGGAGATGATATGGGACATAGCTAAGTTATCGAAATAGGAAACAATAGAAGATAATAGGTAGGAGGAATACCAAAGGAAGAAGAATTTCTTGGAACTTCATTAATAGCAACACAGATAAAAGGGTAGTTGCCAACATTATGGCACACTGGGTTAAGTCAACACCTGCAGTAGCAGCATCCCATATGAGTCTCAGTTCCAGACCTAGCTGCTCAACTTTCAAATCTAGTACCGAGCTAATGCTCTTGGAAAAGTAACCAAAGATCGCCCAAGTGCCTGGGCTGATAACATCCATGTGTTCTGACCCAATGCACTCATTTAGGAAGTGAATCAGCAGGTAGAAGATATCTTCCTCTCTCTCTTTCATTTTCTTTCTCATTCTCTCTCTTTTTCATTCTCCTTTTTTATTCTCTGTGTGTATCATTTTCTGCCTTTCAAATAAATAAATAAGTAATTCCTCTTTTAATAATTTTTTTCAAAGGAGGAAATAGAAGAAAACCAACAAAAGGAATTCAAGGATGAGGCCAAGGATTCTGACTTACTGAACAGATAGATATTGGCCCCATTTATCGAGATAAGGAATACTAGAAGTGGTGTTTTAGACATCTTTGGTATACAGAATGCCAGGTGTATATAACTAATATATACATATAATGGTGAGAATAGAATCTAGAAGAAGTTGAGACTTCAGGAGAGTAGATGGACATTTAGACTTAGCAGCAGGTGGTGTACAGTATAACACATGATATAGAGTAGGGGTTCTAAAGGTGTAGTTACAGCATCTGCTTCCTGCTAGAAATGGCTGTTTACACCTGACCCACACCTACTTTATGAAAAAATTCTGGCAATGGAGCACAGAGGGCTACCTTAGCCCTCCAGGTGACTCTGAAGCACACTGGTTTCTCTCTGGACATGGATGTGCTGCAAGATTTAAAGCTCTGAACAAAAGGATTCCTTTCTCCCATTTTACACAGCACATACTGTAGGGGAAAAAATCCTGCCTCTCAATTTTTATATTATAATAGGAAAATAATAAAATTATTGTTCACTGTGTCGAAAATATTCAGTGACTCACTCTATAATAGCAGCTCTCAAGTTATGTTCTGGAACTGGTGCCATCCCATTCTAACTAAATAATGATGGTCATTTCCCAATTCATAGGAGACATGTTTATGAATTAAATTTTCCCAATTTTAAGTTACTCTTCTATAACCATTTCCTAAATTTTTGGCCCTGGCTAATATTTATCCTGCAGCAAGTGCTAGTAGATGACAAAATAAGTGATCAAATGTTGTGGGCTTGAATCAACTTCTAATGAACTTGAATCTAGTTAATACTCCGTTGTTAAATAGTTTTTCTCTATCTCCTTCCTGCCTCCAACCCCTGTCTCTCAAAAGATTTATTTATCATACTTTAAAGAGTTACAAGGAGGGAGAGGGAGAGAGAGAGCTTTTATGCACTGGATCACTCCCCAAATGACCACAATGGTCAGGGTTATCCTGATCTGAAGCTGGGAGCCAGGAGCTTTTTCCAGGTTCTTCCAAGTAAGTACAGAGGTGAAGGGCTTTGGTCATACTATTCATCCTTCCCAGACAATTAGCAGGGAGCTGTATCGGAAATGGAACAACTACTCAAACCAGTGGCCAATATGGGATCCCAGCACCGCAGAAAGAGGATTAGCCTACTGTGCTGTAATGTCAATCCTAATATTTCTGTTTAATTAACCACATATTTGTGAGTTTAATATTACATTGCTAATAACAAATTTTTCCTACCATTGTTCTAAAGTTGTCATCACTGAAATATTTGAAATGTAAATTGAAACTAACTTCATGATCTAACTAGATATTCTTTTGAATATCCTAAACAATAGAAAGGCCAACAAGCTTGTGGCCCAAAAGGATCACATAGTTTACAGACAAATATGGATATGGATAATCAACCTTATTTTTCCAGATGTGCTTTGTTTTTTAAAAAATGTAGCATAATATGCAGAAATCCATATTTGCAAACCATAATGGCCCATGTAGATAACATTGGCATGCTCCCTCAATAATTTACAGATAAGACTAAACTCTGAAAGAGAATGTATACAACAAACAAGTAATAAGTAACACACCAGATAGGAGGATAGCTGCATGTCAGCAACATTTAGTCATAACCTGATTACGCTATGATGTGATAAGAAGAAAGGTTGATTACTCCTGAAGCATAGAAAAATCACAATTAGAACATTTGACAGAGTAATACCAATGTGTAGAGGTAAAGGGAAAGAATATAAATGGGTCAAAATCAGAGATCTAATATCATTGTAAAATTCAAAATCTGTAGGTAACTGCTGTTATCCAGATCCTGTTGCAACTAAGCAATCTTTAGATATTTTGGTTTCCGTGAATAGTATGATGGTTGTCAAATAATAGAACATTGTACTTCCAAATACAGTGAGGATCAGACTGTTAGGAAGCTTCATTCGGTTCAACAGTTATTTTTCCTCACTGCCAATCAATAACGTGACATTTTGGCTTTTATTCTGGGTCTCTAATAAGTTACAGTAGGTTTCCTCTGCAAGTAATATGTTTCCTGAAGCGAGTGGAGGGGCAAAACCCCAAACCTGAAGACAGTCTGGGAGGGAAACACAGTCCTCCATTGCAGCATCCCAATATAGAAACTTGACATTCTTCTGGGCCACTAACAAAGGAAATAAATTGCCACATGCTTATTCACTTTGTAAAAAGATCATTTGTCTTACGGAAAGATTGTAAGACATAGAGAATTTGAGATGATGAGCAACTGAGCAGTGACTTCTGAGCTCATCAGATATTTTTTAGACTTCTTGTAACCAACTCATGGTATGATGAGGTGTGAGTGAGACTGTCTTGAACAGAACACTCATTTAAGAACTTTAGCAGTTAAAAGAAGAACGGAAATGAGATGTGGAAAAGATAGTAGGGCAAATAGAAAGATTTCATTTTCTTGTGAAAATAAGATAGATTAGAGAAGAGAAAAAGTCAGTGTAAATATACTTATGAAAATTATAGGGGAGATAGGGAGTGATTGAGAATTCAAGCTCCAAAAGAATATTAAATTGTGGGGCAAGGAGATGCATCTTGGTGTGAAAGTCTTTAAAATTACTCTACAGTATAATATTCAGGTAATTCTTTGCAAATGTGTGACTGTAATGCTTTATGGCATTGGACACTCTTTCCTCCTGGAAATAATCTTTAATTTTACTCATTTGCCAAATATAAATAAATTAATTTAATTAATTAAAAAAGAAAGAAAGCTATGACCCCTGACCTAAAGGAACATAAAGTCTAACAGGAGAACTGGCTTCTCATAAATTATTATGGGATTTACATATGCACAATATATTATGGAAGCATATAGGATATGTGTTTACTTCAAAGATACTTCAGTAATATTAAGTAATCTGATTGGAACCTCTCTTCAGCTTTTAGTGTTCATCTGCAGGTCCTGGTACCGTTAAGCTTTTAGACTTCATGTCCTTTACATGTACACTTGAAACATACCAGAGACTTTAGGGAATTCAGAATTACATCATACATAATCCTTGACTTCAAGAAATGTCTAGTCCATTTGAGAAGATAAAGCTGTCATTTACTATTTAACCTTGCATTAAAAAAAAATTACGTACTTATTTATTTGAAAGGTATTTGTCCAGAGAGAGACAAAGAGAATCTCACATTCATTTCTTTCCTCTATAGGCCAAAGTAGCTAAGGTTAAGCCAATCTGAAGCCAGGAGCCAGGAACTCCATCCTAGTCTCTCACCTGGGCATCAGAGGCCTAGAGACTTGGGCCGTCACCCACTGTCTTCCCAAATGCCTTAGCAGGAAGCTGACTGGGATGCAGCATCCAAGACTTCAAATGGGATAGCACCGTCAGTAGGAATAACTTAAATCATTGTACTACAATGCCAGCCCATCCTTGTATTTAATAATACATTTCTGCTTTAAAATAGAAAATAAATAGATTACACATACCCCTGTAACTTTGCTCTCACATTCTTCAGACAGGAGAAATTTTAGGTGAGAGGAGTCAGAGAGGACAGAAGAGGGAACCAGGGAAATATAATATTATTAATCTGTAGGTATAGAAATTACCTAGAAAACAATCAGGTATACACTTTGGGGGCTATTTCATGTCTTCTGAGTTTTTTAATCTGTAATCTAGTGTCTCCTATTAATTTTTGGAAAATTCTCAGCCATTGCTATTTCCAATATTTCTTGTATTCCAGTCTTCCCTTCTGATGGTCTCATTACAAGTATGTTATGCCTTTTGTTATTTCACTAAAACTGTTGGCTATTCTATCCAGGCCTTTCATTTTCTTTCTCTCTTTGCTCTTCAGTTTTGGAAGTTTCTACTAACATGTCTTCAGGTTTACTAAGTCCTTTTCTGTCCATATTGTATCTACTGATGAGCACATCAAAAGCATTCATCAAAAAATTCAATGTATTTAAATATTTTGGTTCAAAAGCTTTCTTTGTCTCTTCAGACCAATGGGTTTTTGCTTGTTTGTTTGTTTAGTGCACCTAGCAATGTTTTTGTTAAAAACAAGATATAACATACCTGGTAAAAAGGACCTGAGATATGTAGAGCTTGTGTGTGAATTTTTATGTTTATCTGGCCAAAATTAGACTAAGTTTATTTTTTGCTGTAGTTGTGGTGTCAAAGTCTAATGTCCTGAATTTTTATCTCCCATTTATTTTCCTGGAAACTGAGTCTTGACACTTGCAGATCTTTTGCAGCCTCCATTATTATGAAGCATGTAGGAAAGTATGGGGGCAGAAGTGTTTTGTAATTACATTATGAAGTTTCAGTCTTCGTGGACTTTGGCTTTCACAATCCCCTGAGGACAGGGTTTTGTTAAACGAAATAGCGTGTTCTGAGCCTGTTGGTGTTATTCAGATTCTGAGTATATTGACAAAAGTTTACTTTCCCTCCTTGCCTTCTGGAAGCTCAGGGCAAAAAAAAAAAAAAAATATTTGCTCCTTTTTGACTAAATGGGACTTCTGAGGTAAAACCCAGCAATGTGGGAGGAGAGGCCAAGTCTAGGAGTTTTTAAATTCTCTCTCAGTACTCCACAAGCTTTGCTGCTAGCAATTGCTCAATTATCCTCCAAGTGTTGCTTCTAGATTCCAGCCACAGGTCTATTGCTGGTACGGTGTGATCGACTCCATGAACATTGATCTGTCTCCCCAGTGTTTCTGACAGTGGTATGTCCAGTGGCCTCACTGACCTGATGGAACCAAACAAAAGGGTTAATGCTCAGTTTGTTTAACTTTTTACTTACCATGAAATATACAGTGATGATTTCCAGATTTTTTAGATGTTGAACTTGAATCTGGAAATGCATTCCAATCTCATATATACAACTAATTGGTGAATATTAGAATCCTACCAGCTAGCATCAGTTATTCGGATTCTGCTCAACAGTATAATGACAAATTACTTTGCTCTCAGATAGAGTTGTTATTTAGGTTGAATCATTCAACCTAAGCACAGATTTTCTTACCTGTAAGGTGAGAACAATGTCCATTCTATGTGAAACAAAAATGCTTGAGAGGGCAAAGAAAGAAAATATGAAAGAAAATTAGGAAAAGAAAAAAGTGCCACAAAAAATGATTGTTAGTTTACCGAGTTGTACAATCATTATAATCCAATTCCAGAAACTTCTCATTGTCCCAGGAAAAGTCTTTATACTTATTTACAGTTAATCTTGGTTCCCATTCTACTTTTTGTGTCTGAGTCTTTGACAATTCTGGACTCCTGAAAATAGAATCATGCAATATGTGGCTATCTGTTTTCATGCTGTTACTTTAGAACATGTATTAGTATTTCATTCTTCTTTACTGCTGAATAATAATAGCCATGGAATGGACAGAGCACAGTTTATTTTTTTCATTCAGTAGCTGACAGACATTTGGATCATCCCCATCTTTTGACTCCTAAGAATAATGCTGTTATGAGTAACATTTATATGCACTTTATAGAAATTTTAATCCACATGTATGCCTTCATTTCTCTTGGCTCTAAGTGAGGAATAAAATCTATAGAACATCTGGCAGATTTATGGTTAACTTTTTTTAAGATTTATTTTTTATTTTTATTGGAAAGTCAGATATAAAGAGAGGAGAGACAGAGAGGAAGATCTTCCATCCAATGATTCATTCCCCAAGTGACTGCAATGACCAGAGCTGTGCCGATCCGAAGCCAGGAGACAGAAGCCTCTTTTGGGTCTCCTTCGTGGGTGCAGGGTCTCAAGGCTTTGGGTCATCCATAACTGCTTTCCCAGGCCACAAGCAGGGAGCTGGATGGGAAGCAGGGCCACTGGGATTAGAACTGCTGCCCATATGGGATTCCGGCACGTGAAAGAAACAATTCAACTACTTTTCAAAATGCTTTATCATTTAATCTCCCTACCAATAACATTTGCAATTTTCTGTTTCTTCATATCCTTGAAAACATTTGATAGTTGTTTGATTATAATCTCCCAATAAGTGTGAAATTATCTCAGGTGGTTTAATTTGCATTTCTCTAATGACTGATGGTGCCAGACTTGTGACAGCTGATACCTTGGGCGTGAACCATTGAATAGGAGCATTCTCTCTGTCATTCTTTCTGCCTGTCCTTTAATTTTTTTGTTAGAGGAATATCTTCAACTGTATTAATGTCTGCGTTTGACTTGAAATTCATCTTAGTAGGAAGACAAATTGCTGAATAAGAAATGAATATATGTATACTTGAATAATAAAGCAGATGAGATGATACTTCAAATAGTTCACAGAAAATAGAAGATAAGTTTGGGGTCAACAAGTTTCTCTATTTCCATCCAACTTCCTGCTATTGCATTCTTGGAGGTGGGAGATAGTGCCTCAAGTGATTTGGCTTCTACCACCTATTTGCGAGACTCAGAAGAAATTTCTGTCTTTTGCCTCACCTAGCCCTTTGTGACATGAACCAGCAGATGAAAGTGTTGCAGGGTGTGAGCGAGATCACACCAGACATGTCTAAGGTTTATTAAGGAGTCTTTATTAATCAAGCTTGAAAACAACAGAGCACAATGGCAAATTACTAGCCCATACAGCAATCCACCTAATCGTAATCCAACCAATCATAATCCCAAAAGAAACAAATGGTCATCATCCTTAAGTCCATCTATTAAGCTGAAGACCTATGTCCCAGCTTCCCCAACAATATATGTTATCCTAAGAGACATGCAACAAATAACCGGGACACACTCACAAAGAACCTGGACACACTTACAAACCTGCAGACATTCACCTTTCCCTGGCTTCTCTGCCCACATTCTACTACTGCTAGGCCTCACCCCTCCTGGAACTCCCGATAGTACACAAACCAGTAACAACATTATTATAACCGTTGTCCCATCTAAGCAGCACACAGGGACCATGCTCAGGGGATTACCTGTCCTGGGTCAGCCAAGAGTCGAGGTAGCAGAGTAACAGAAGCACCTGGCCAGAAAGAGAGTGACAGCCCCTGCTTCATGGGCCTTTTTAAAGGGGCTTGTGAGGGGAGTGGTTACACAACAATGTAATACCCTCCCCTCTCAGTTGATAGGTGAGTCACAGGTGGGCAAGAGCAAATACCCAAGTGTTGTGGGCTAAAGAGTTGATTAATACTCGTTAGGATGGGCAGGAACAGGAACTGGGCTTGTAGCTAAAAACACCTAGACTAATTGGACTTCCAATATCCTGGCTCATTTAGGATGTGGGGGAAGTGGTTGAGGATGCAATTACTATTACATTGCTGTAGGACCCATCTTCAGGACAGAGGTTGGGGACACAGCCAAATTTCATTTGCCCACTGTCAATGGGTGCTGGCTATCACTGGCTGCACCCCATAACAAAAGATGTGTCTTTCTGTCTCTGTCATTCTGCTTTTTAAATGAACTATTTTTAAGATTTATTTTTTATTAAAAAGTCAGATTTACAGCAAGAAGGAGATACAGAGAAAGATTTTCCATTGTCTAGTTTACTCACCAAGCAGCCACAATGGCCAGACAGAGCTGAGCCGATCCGAAGCCAGGAGCCAGGAACTTCTTCTGGGTCTCAGACACAGATTCCCAAGGCTTTGGACTGTCTTGACTGCTTTCCCAGGCCACAGACAGGGAGCTAGAAGGGAAGTGGAGCAGCTGGGACACAAACCAGTACCCATATGAAGTCCAGTACCCATATGAGGACTTTAGCCACTATGCTACTATGCCAGGTCCTAATTAATTTTTTTTTTTAATTGTGGAGTGAAAACTATCAAATTTTCTGCTCATTTCAAATGAAAGCAGCTTAGTTTTCTCTGCTGTAGTATCACTTACTAACCACAGCCTTCTGGTCATTTCAATCAAACTGCTTAAAATCCACTCCTAAACAAAGACCTCTTTAGGGATTCTTTAAGAATAAAAAGCCATTTTATATATATCTGTGTACCCTTTAACACATGGTCTTCAAGAAATATTGAATATGACCACAAGGTTGTGTTACATGATGAAAAAGTAAAAAATAAAAGGTGAAGGTCCAGACTCTCACTATGTCTGATGCCTTGGACTAGCAGTATAGCTTCTCTGAGGCCACTTCCAAGTTTTCTGACCTGAAAATGATGTATGAGTTTTAGACAGTATCTACCTTGCAGGATTGCTGTGAGAATTAAATTGAATAAGGGCTTTTAAAACTACAACTAATAATTGAATAATTGGATAATGAACAGAGGGCAAAACCTGTTTATGTGACTGAACTGTGTGACTGTTTGGGGTCTTTGCCTTTCTGGCTAATGAACTACAGGCATTTGAAGCCAGTGTGTTTTCCTAATATGGAATGTAAACTTCTTCTCTCCTCCTACCCCCTGTTGCAAACACAGTGGCAGCCTTCTTAAATAAGATACCCTCCAGATGGTTCTAGTTTAGCTACTTTCCATAGTACCCATTTGGCATAAACAAAACACGTGTATCCATGTCAGTTTACATAGTCGTAGTGCCAATATTCAATCTCTTTTCGTCTTCAGCTTTGATTCCGTCTTCCTTAGGTTTTAGCACTTACTGCAAGGGGCATCAGGGGATGTCCTACTTACCATTCTGTTATACTGTTAGATAATGCCAGGGAAGTGCTGGCTATTTACACTATTATACTATATGCTAACATTTCATTGTGTTTATCTTCCTCTCCACAGATTTTTGTTTACCTATTGAAGAGTTTCTTTACTATCTCATTTGCTTCAAAACAATTTACACATATTTTTGCCTCTTTTTAGCTTGTGTAATTCTTAAATGGAAATGAATATAAATGAGGATTAAGAGGAAATTTCCCCTTACAAACTGGCAAATTTGGCAAACTGCCTTATACTAAACTTGTAGTTGCAAAAATCATAGGTTACCAGTTGGATTTGGAAAGGTCAATCCATATTAGAATGTTATCCAGAGTAAGTCATTTGAAAGCCAAAGTTTAAATAGATAAGTACAATTTTTTTTAAAACCTTGAGATGATTTGACCAAGTTGATTAAATATATATTATTGTTTGATGTGTATTTTAGTGAACATTTTACAGATGTTCTTTCTAAAATTCCAAAGCTAATACTTTTGAAAGTATTTTTAAAAGTCTTGGTCTGATCATCAGTGCTTAAATATCTGATAGATCTTTCTGGAAAAGCAAAAAAAAGTATATAAGTTTTAAAATAATATCTTTATTACATAAATGGCAAATATTTTGATTTATCTATGCAATTTTAAAAAGTAATGCACACAGGACATTTTTCATAATGTTATAAACTCAAGAATATCATCACAACATTTACAGTAAAGATCCAAGTGCATTACATAAGGTGTACCATTGACACAAAAACATGATTAAACTGTAATTTGTTCATCTTCAATTACAAATAGACTTCAGCTGTATTCTTCAATACTTAAAAATCATTTTGATCTTCCTTTTAATTAATAGAAGTGTGTTTAATGAAGCAGACCAAACTTCCATGATCACATCTTCTTCATCTACTTTTATTCAAACTAGCATGCACTGCATGAAAGCCTATGGAGATTCACCAATAACTAAAATAGACAAGGTGTCATGTGGATGAGACTCTACCATAAATATGTTTGTGAGTTAGTAAAAGAGGGAAAGCAGTTTATAAACAAGCAAATATGCATCAAATGGTGAAGTATTGAAGAAAAGGAGGGAAAAAAAACCAACAGGGAAAGGAAATAGGCAGCCAGTCTGGTCCAGAGACCACATCTGGGATTTCATAAACATGGTCTCAGGACGGTCCTAGGGAAAAGAGCTGTCAGGAGTGGGCATTTGGAACACTGATTGTCCTTGGGACACTTGCATCTCATGTGGAATATTTGGGTTTGAGTCTCAGCTCCACACCACTTGCTGAAAATATCCACTTCGGATAGCAGAAGGTAATGGCTCGAGTAGCTGAGGCAGACCCAGGTCAGGTCAGTGCTCCTGGCTTCGACCAGACTCAGCCCTGACTGTAGCCAGCAGTCTGTGCCTGGGGAGTGAGTCAATGGGTGGAAGGGCTCTTTCTTAAATAAAATGAAAATAAACTTACAAAAGGGAAAGCAAGTGAACCCTACAGATATCCTGCAGAGAAAAATGTTCTCGGCCATGTGCACGCACTCACCTTGAAACACTCACACTCCACAGTGTCTCCGTTTCCCAAGTCCCTGCCTCTTTGTTCTCCCCCCTCCATGGCCTTCAAAAATGTTTCTTCTCCTTCTCTGCCATTATGGAATCCAACAATGTAGAAACAGCTTTCTGTCTTTTTCCCTCCAACAGACCATCCCTGTGAAAAATGTGAATTAGTATTTAAAAACAAACATTCATGCAGTTGAACAGAATGTGCAGTTCTCAGGATGTCTGTCAACATGTTAGACTCCCACATAATTGGCCAACCTGTTAACTGAGAGGAAATACACAGGGGCCAAACTTCACTGTTTGACACAAAAAGGATGTGAAATTTTATCTTAGCCACAGGAAGATTCTCCACGTTCCAGAGCCAGATCATTGACTTTTGGAAGATTAGATTTCAATGCTCTCTTCATGAATGCATTTCAGGAAAAGTTATGGTATAGACATGAGATCAGATAGGCTAATGAATTATGGGTTTATGAGCCAGCAAACTTGAAAAAGATTTTTAAAAGTCATCTGAGTAATTCCCAACTCCTCCCCTCTGCTCCTGCCATAGTGAAAATCAGGTCACTGGGAAAATTTCCATTGAGAGTTCTGGTCTATCTCAATAGTCCAATTTACTGAACTGATTTGAAAGAACATTAGCTTACTAAAATAGTACTTTTGTGCTTATACTCCTATTGAGAATTCTTTTTTTTCACTCAACAAATTCTGCAATGATTATCAATTAAATTCTTAAGAAAATCTTACTTGTCTATTGAAGCTATGGCCTTTATCCCCACCTGTATAGTAATATCTGGAGCATTTATTTGGCAATTAAATATGAACTATCATCCCTCTTTAGAATTACACACACACACCCACACACACAGTCTTAAAAGATGTATTTACTTATTTGAAAGGTGGAATTATTAGAGAGTGAGAGATATGTCTCTGTTGGTTTATTTCCCAAATGGCCCCACTGCTCAGGTCTTTGCTAGATGAAAGCCAAGAGCCTGGAATGCCAGTCAGGTCTCCAGGGCCCAAGTATTTGTACCATCCTCTGCTGCTTTCCTAGACATATTGGCAGGAAACTGGGTTGGAGCTGGGGCAGCTGGAAATTGAACATATGGAATGCTGATGTTGCAGGTGGCAGCTCAACATACTGCACCACAACACCAGTCCCACATGTACGTATTCTTTCACATTTCATTAGCTGTCCATTCAGACTGTCTCTACCACAAGGTCAAGAACTGGATATCAAACAGTTTTGTACCTTTGATAAATCTGTGTTTAGTTAGGCACTACAGGTGACTTGTGAAGCTTGTCATTGCCAGCTGTACACATCTCTTTGTAACCTAGGATTTGTGTTATTAGTTTGGTAGCCTAAAACTAACTTGGATAGGAACATCTATACCAAAGTATTGCTAAGTTCCATAAATAAGTATGCTGGAATTCATGTCTAGCTTTACCACTTACTAACTGCATGATAGCAAGATAACTCTGCTCATTTCATTTTCTTCATTTAAAAACGGGGATTTTAAATTAGCCATTTTGGAAAAATGCAAAGTGAGTGTATGGAGGCATTTAGAAAAAGCTTTGGTACATATTCTGTCTTCAGCAACTGATAGCTTGATTTTTATGAAAGCATCTATGTCATTCACACATTGTCTTGTGTTCTGCAAAGCTCTCAACACTGCGACACAATCACACTTTGTCTCTGCAGCATTACTTTCCACAACTCCTCAGTATACCTCTTTTGCTATCCCAACAGACTCCTCTTAACCTTCCTCTCATGCAAGGGAACTTAACTATTGGTAGAAATCCCTCTGTCTAGATAGTACAAAAGAAATGATCACTGGTTAAGAGACTGAGGCTGTACTAGTCAGCGGTTTGTTCCGGTATCTCGATTTTTCAGATCATAGTTGGACCTGTTTTCCATAGAATCAATGGAAGAATGTAAGACTAGCATATATTCAGATTTATTGTATGTTAATTAGATTTTGCAGATCAATTTTCATAATGCTGTTATATGACAAATTATTGATTTATTTCTTACTACTATAAAAATCCTTTTGTAAATAAAATTTGTGTAATTTTGAATTCATTGCTGCTTATACTCAGCAATTAACTATTGATTTTTTTCTTTAACTGGTTCACATTATATTTAACCAAAAAATTTCATTTCCCTAATTTCTTGATTGAACCAAATGAAAATTTAATAATGTATAATAATTCTAAAGTGGGCCCAGCGTGGTGGCCTAGCGCCTAAGTCCTTGCCTTGCATGCACCGGGATCTCATATGGGCACCATTTCTAATCACAGTGGCCCCGCTTCCCATCCAGCTCCCTGCTTGGTGGCCTAGGAAAGCAGTGGAAGATGGCCCAAAGCCTTGGGACCCTGTACCTGCATGGGAGACCCGGAAAAGGCTTCTGGCTCCTGGCTTCGGCTTGGCTCAGCTCTGGCAATTGCAGTCGTTTGGGGAATGAAACATTGGATGGAAGATCTTCTCTGTCTCTTCTCTCTTTATATCTGACTTTCCAGTAAAAAAAAAAAAAAAAGTAAATAAAATAATCTTTAAAAATAAAAAAGAAGATTCTAAAAGTAATAACACATTTTCCAACCAATCTCCAGCCCAACCCAGCACTGAGAAATGTGTGTTTTAAGTTATAGATTTTGGTATTCAGAATCATATAATTGTATTTTTTAAACAATTATTTATTTGGGCCCGGAGGCATGGCCTAGCAGCTAAAGTCCTCACCTTGAACGCCCCGGGATTAGAACCGGCGCCTCCACTTCCCATCCAGCTCTCTGCTTGTGGCCTGAGAAAGCAGTCGAGGATGGCCCAATGCATTGGGACCCTGCACCCATGTGGGAGACCCGGAAGAAGTTCCTGGTTCCTGGCATCGGATCGGCACAGCACTGGCCCGTTGGGGCTCACTTGGGGATGAATCATCGGATGGAAGATCTTCCTCTCTGTCTCTCCTCTCTGTATATCTGACTTTGTAATAAAATAAATAAATCTTTAAAAAAATAATAAAAAATTATTTCTTTGAAGGCAGAGTTACATAAAGAGAGAGATCTTGCCACTGTTGATTCACTCCCCAAACAGCTGAAATGGCCAGGGCTGCGCTAGATGAAGCTAGGGGCCAGGAGCTTCATCTGTATCCCATGTGTGAGTGCAGGGTCCCTAACACTTGGACCGTCTTCCACAGCTTCCCAAAAGCCTTAGCAGAAAGTTGGATTGGAAGTGGATCACCCAGTTCTTGAACTAAAGCCCATATCGGATGCTGGCATTGAAGTTATTGGCTTAATTCACTATTCCAAAAAACCTATCCACAATAGAGTTTTAAAAAATGCTTCATTAAATGAATAGTATAAAAACAAAATTATTTACATTACTGGGTATAAGGAATAACTATCATAAACACCCGATTATAAAATAAAACAGTAAATCACCTGTGAAACCTTGATCTGGTCTTTGAACAAAGGTAACCACAGACTTGAATTTGGAGTTTATCATTCTCCTGATTTACTTTATAACTTTACCAAATGTTAGTGTCTGCAATATATGATTTGGTTATTCACATCATTTACTTCTCATAAATGGAATCACATTTCACTAGTTCTTCAACAACTGGCTGGGTTTTTCTTTCTAACTTTCATTTTTATTTGAAACACAATTTATACACAGAAATATGTGGCCCTTGAAGAATTTCCACAGGTGAATACATTCATTTAAGCTGCACTGAGATTGAAAACACAAAACAATACACATCCTAGCAATTCTCTGCTTGTTACTTTACAGTCACTGCCCTCCTTTCTGTGTGGGGTGACTACTATCTGTGGAAACATTTCCAGTTCCAGTCTTACAATACTATTACCATCATAATGCATGACTGATGAAAACAACACAGTTGTATTTTAGTTTTCCTTCAATAATTATTAAATATGAAAAGTTCAACTTTCTTTGGAAGTGCATCTTTCTAGGAGTAGAATGAAGTGGTTGTGTTTCTTAGTGTACTGACTGTGTGACAATCATATGATTTGTGCCTGGGGACCCTGAGTAATCGCAAAGGCAGGTAAATATTATGGAGGTATCTTTGCGTTTGTGAAATAAGAAAAGCGAAATGCAAAGGGAGAAAATGGGAACCCTAGGCAAATTTGAAGGCAGATCACTTCTAGGAAGGAGTATCTATTATTTAAAGGACTTGGGAACCAATTCTCATAAAACTATCCTCATGGAGAGTTTTATTCCTGCCAGGGTACACTCACCCTGAGATCATGTGGAAAACTGCCTTGGTGCAATGATTGTCTTTAAGAACATTAAGATAACTAATCCTAAAATTCCCTAACCAAAAGACTTTCTGACCAAACTCAGATGCTCTTATTATGGAATTTAATGAGTTAGTTTAAAACAGAAAAGTATGAGAATAGAGATGACACAGGTTAATACATGTAGGATAAGGTACAGGCAGGATGGAAGGTCTACACAGCCTGATACCTGAATTAAGCAGAGTGTATGCATTTTACCTATATCTGGTGTGTCAGTCTTTTTTTTGATGATGTGGCTGCAAGGCAGGATTTAGATTTCAGCACTAGACCTCAGCGCCTGAAGCCAGTAACACTTTTCTGCTGTGTACCTGGCCACTCAGATTGATAAGCAGCTATGGGGTTTAGTGGCCAAGGACACATTTGCTAGGATGGATGTTATCAATAAGAGATCAAGTGTACATTTTATGAATATTAAGTATCTGATAAATCTTTAGCATATGCTTAATAGCTGGTGTTCTTGGTCCTTCTGTCCCTCCTTGTTGAGGTTAAACCCATACATATTATCTCCATTATGTCTAACATGCTCAGAAGCTAGTAGCTGTTCTATTTATCCTTTGGATATATTCCTCCTATCTTCACAACAAAATGAATCTATTTAAAGATTTATTTATTCACTAGAAAAGCAGAATAACAGAGAGAGAGAGAGTGAGCAAGCAGGGGAAAGAAAGAGAGGGAGCAAGAGTTAATGAATTGAGAAAGAGTGAAGAGGGAGAGGGAAGGGGACAGAGACTCTTCCAACCTCTAGTTCATCCCCGCAATGGGCACAGCAGCTGGGATTGGGTCAGATTGAACTCAGGACCTAGGAATTCCATCCAGGTCTCCCACATGGGTGGTGGGAACTCAAGCACATAAGCTATTATTTGCTGTTTCCCTGGTATATTAGGAGGCAGATGAATTGGAGGTGGGATAGTGGGACTCAAATAGGAAAACCAAAATAGGATGTGGCACCTCCAAGTGGAAGTTTAGCC
This sequence comes from Ochotona princeps, assembly GCF_030435755.1. NCBI lineage: Eukaryota > Metazoa > Chordata > Mammalia > Lagomorpha > Ochotonidae > Ochotona > Ochotona princeps. Next base: position 103,357,741 of record NC_080832.1, on the reverse strand, counting down.
TGCTATGCCATAATGCCTGGCCCTGCATTACATCTGGTTGGAAAACCACCACTGGGACAGGTGCGGACATACTGATCCCCAACAACAGCGACTGAGATAGCTGAAGCTTCACTCTCCTGACTCTAAGCACAACTTCTGATTTCTTTCTTAAGCTAAATTAGCTGAAAAGTAAAGAGGCAGAGTGGGAGAAACTTGAGGTTAGGGAAAGAGAGAGCTTCCAGCATGGTGCACTGCCCATATGGCCACAAGAGTCTGGAAAAGTCAAGGGCCTACAGCGCTATCCTTGTCTCCCATGCGGTTGGCACAAGCCACAGTCCTTGAGCCATCATCTGCTGCCTTCTGGACCTATCAGCTGGGTTGCAAAAGGGACAGCTGTGTCTCCAATATGATATGCTGGTGGGTTTGCAAGTGGCAGCTTAGCCAGCTGTGTCACAACACTGCCCCCCAACTTCTCATTGCTTTACTGCAAAATGTATATGAAATATTAGCATGTTTCATGCATATTGTAATTAGCATGATACTTAGTCATGGCAGCACTAAGTTATAGAACATATATTTCAACTTTACTAGGTCAGACTATTGTCCCAAGTCTTTCCTCCCAATTCACATCATTTTAACAATCATTTCTTGGCACTTGCTGTCTTCTGATCATTATTTCCAGCAGTGAGGAAGAAAGATGAATAAAATTTATCCCAATCCTTAAGGAAAGTATACTCTATATGAGAAACCTATACATGAAAAAAGAATCCAGTTCATAAGTGCAATAATGGAGGTAAGTACCAATTGTTGCAGCACTTACAAAGAGAGATGGAAATATGTCCAGTTTGGTACAAAGGATGTTAACAGATGAACAGTTGTGATTTTTCATAAGACAGTTTTGTTTTCAAATTTTGGTGCCATTTTTAAAAAGCAGATTTATTTATTTGAAAGGCAGAGTTCCAGTGTGAGGGAGGATGAAGACAGGCTTTTTGGTCATTCACTCCCCAAATGCCTTCAATAGCCAGGCTTGTCATGGACCAGAAGTAGGAGCCTGGAATCCTATCTGGGTCTCCCATAGGAGTGCAGCGGATCAAGTGCCTGGGCCGTCCTTCGTTGCTCTCCCAGTTGTACCAGCAGGGATCTGAATTGAAATTGGAGCAGTCAGGCCTTAAACCTGAGCTCATATGGAATGCCAGCATTGCAAGAAGTAACTTAATACACTGTGCCACAATGCTGGCTTTGGGTATCATCTTTTTAAACTCTGAAATCATGATTCTGTGTTGATAATCTGAGAAGACCAGGGCATGAAGGGATTTAATTTTATATGAGAGATGATATAGAACCACTAAAGAGTTTTAAGGAATGCAAACAATGTGATTGGAATGTATTATAAAAAGAATGCTGAAGGCAATGTGAAGAATGGGGATTGAAGTGGGCAAGAGTGGAGGAAGGGAAACAGGTTAGGGGTCCTTTGTAGTTGAGATTCCAGATGAGAAAGGTCTAACATAAGACATTGACAATGAATATGAAAAGAAACTAGACATGACTATTTTCAGGATATAACATTAACATAATTGGGTAATGGAGAAGAAATAGAAGATGATGGAGGAGATAACAGTTAATCACAATAGCCAACGTTCCACCTAGGGGAGTATATTCACTCATCTAATGAGTTAATATATATCAATCACTTGCTGTATGCTAGGCCTTTTGTTGATTGTGGGAGCTACCTATAGCTATCATGTTACATGACTCCAAGGGAAACTGTTCATACGAATTGTATATGGACTGGAGTAGGAATGATACTCCCTGGTCTTCAATGGTGTGGTTGTGGATGCTCTGTGAGCCAGGCCAATGTAGTTCTTCCTCTTGTGGAGCTCAGTCCTGTGTCCAGTGGTGCCGTTAACTAGGATGGAGGAAAAATAATTGCTGGGTGATGCGTCATGGGATCATAAATGCTGCCTTTTGCCTTTGTCTTTGTGTGTCTGAAATAATGAGTTAAGAATACTGGATATATTGACCTTGAAGGGTTTGTAAAAATCTCCAGATGGAAATTTCTAGGAGGCCATGGGATACATTTGTTGGGAGCCCTTGTTAAGAGTTTCATAGTGAGTTGTTTAAACAGGCTTGCAGCCAGTATCCGTCCCATTTTGCAGCTCTATTCGCCTAGGATGAGTATGTGATCTTGTTGCTGTGCTCCTGGAAGGAAGTTCAAAGGGAAGAGACCATTCCTCCAGTCCAACATACCCCTTCTCCCCTTTTCATTTCATGCAATGGCTTCAAACTATATACTCTCCAACTAAAAAGTTTAGAAAATTGAGCAACTCATATTAAGAATATCAAGGCCGCATAGGTTTTTCATATAGAACAATTTCAAGGGTGAAGTGAATGAGCTAAAATGAATTCATTTTTCTTTTTTCTTTCCATACATGTCTAATAAAGATGACTGATGGAATATTTAGACTTTAATCTATTTAGATGTATGCCTCTCCTTCTTTTTTCAGTGACAAGTGCAAAGCAACTTTCCAACTATTTTTCTTCCAGTTTTGTAATTTTAATACTGACAGGAAGAAGCATTCTATATAAAGTTTGGCTTTGAACTTGAATGTTTTTGCCAGATTTCTGCCTAGAGGGAATTTTTATGGTTGAGTTTGTAAACGCTAGCAAAACAAAGTTAAAAATTGAAAGGCTTTCAATTTTTAAGGCTGACTGTAAGATGAGTTATGCTTTTTATGTATTATACTTCTAGCAATTTCTTTTTCTGAATTCAGTGTTTCACAGTTTTCCATGGATTCCTATAAGAAAAAGGTATTTATTTTTTTCTGAATGAGTATCATTAGCATCAGAGAAGCTGTGATTAAATCATGAATGGCAAGATGTAACAGACTAACACTTCAGCTAGTTTCCATGTTTATAGTCATGGACATACCATAATAATTCCCTCAGTAAGAATGAACACCAGTAAAATAAGTTAAAAACAGAAAAAAAAAGCAGATTCAATAAAATAAACCACATCCAAGCAATCCTTAGAATAATAAGCACAGGCGGAATGCATCAGATGAAGATCTAGAAAATTTCATTCAGTTTAATTTACTGTAGGATTTATTTCTAAGAATCAGTGAGTTTAGTGTCACCCGATAGGATTTTAGATTTGTTGATTATCCACGTGCATGCAAATCTGACTTAACTATTGAGGCAGCTACTTAACTTAAAACTTGGTAAAAACTCTTCTGTATATATGAGGAGGATGATTTTAAGATGTGTGAAAGAGTCATGCTTCAAAAAGCTCAAGAATCGCCCATAAAGGTGAATGTTCAAACCTGGGCAGCAAAAACCATAGAATGCTAGAGATTTTACTTAGGGAACAGAAGTAAATATATTGCCTGGAGTAAAGATGTGCATTAACAGAAAAAGAATTGTATTGATAGAAAGACTACTGACCATGTCAGCTTAAATATATATATATATATATATTATTATTATTATAAGGCATTTTTTCACAGAGAGAGACTCGGTCTTTCATCTGCTAGTTCACTCCTCCAATGGTCACAATGGCCAAAACTAAGTTGACCTGAAACTGGGAACCAGGAGTTCCTGCCAGTGTCCCACATGGGCACAGGGGCCCAAGGCCTGGGACCACCCTCCACTGCTTTCCCTGACATAACCAGAGAGGGATGGGAAGTGGAGCAGCTGGGACATGAACCAGTGTCCAAATGGGCTGCCAAAGCTAGCAGGTGCAGGATCAGCTGGCAGCATGCTGATTCCAATAAGCCTGTTTTTTTTTTTTTTTAACATTTATTTATTTTTAGTGGAAAGGCAGATATACAAAGAGGAGGAAAGACAGAGAGGAAGATCTTCTGTCCAATGGTTCACTCCCAATGTGGCCGCAACGGCTGGAGCTGAGCCAATCCGAATCCAGGATTCTCTTCCAGGTCTCCCATGTGGGTACAGGGTCCCAAATCTTTGGGTTGTCTTTAACTGTTTTCCCAGGCAACAAGCAGGGAGCTGGATGGGAAGTGGAGCTGCCAGGATTAGAACCAGCACCCATATGGGATCCCGGCACGTTCAAAGACTTTAACTGATACTTTATTGCGCCGGGCCCCAATAAGCCTGCTTTTTAAAAATGTCTTTTCATTTTCCTGTTTTTGTCCCACGTTGCTGCAAGTCTACTTTCTATAATGACACCAGTGGAGAATACTTCTTTCAAATGCTTGTAAAGATTTGATAATGGAACCCATTTCACTCATTGAAAGAACTATGTAATTAATTTAGTAGCAAAGACACCATGCTTACAGAAATGAAAGTTTCTAGGCCCTAAGAGTATTCTGCTTGCAACATGTGTAAATAAAATTGAAGATAATTCTAAAATGAGTGAAAGCTATGGAGAAGGCACATATTTCATCTTTTGAAAATTACTTAATAAACAGATGATTCGCATCTTTGCTGCCAAAGAGTGATAACTGGTAAATCTCTCTCTGTTTTACACATACACACTCCCAATCACATAGGTCAACTTTAGTTATATATGCGTGCTGCTGATGCCTCAGTTGGTACTGAAGATTTAAAATGCTGTCTTCTGTGGAATATGGATTGATTGAAAGTTGTTTTTTGCTGTTAGTAATGTGCAAGAAAACGAAAGATGTTGTTGGTGAAGCAGGGAGGTTTGAAACATCTGTAAGTTCTGCTTACCTTGCTGGTAATACCTCTGGCAGGACCAAGGTTAGGATGAAATGAATAAAGCACATGCCTTGGGTGCAAAACTTAAGGAGATTTCAAAAATCCTAGTATTTAAGGTCATATTTCAATACTGCATACTTAAAAATAAAATTTAACACCCCAGAATTTGTGATTAGCCAATGATCAAAAATTTAAATAAAGACCAGTGAGATATTTGGTGCAATGATTAAAATGTCACTTGACCTGCAACCCATATCAATGTGCCTGGGTGATGGCTCAGACATTTGAGTTCCTGCCACCAACATAGGAGACCTGGACTGAGTTCTGGGCTCCGGCTTTTCCTGGCCCAATACACGAGCACATGGGGGAAATGAGCTAGTAGATTCAAGCTCTCTTTCTCTTCCTTTCAAATAAACAAAAACAAATGAATCTTAAAAAGGGAAGGATTCCAACCTGTATTTGTATGACTCTTCTGTCCTTGACCAGAGAATCTTCTTTTTATCTCTGCTACTCAGACCAAGTATGGTTATGGGCAGGGATACTGGGGCAGGGATCAGCAGCATAGTTTCTAAATTCAACCCGAATATTCTTTTAAATGTACACAAAGGTAGAAATTGAGGTACTAAAGCCCTATGTGACCTAGCTACAAGCAGCCTAGCTGCCTTTATTGCTCTAGTACATTACAATATTCTCATCTAGACAGC